>NC_060277.1:93060550-93213773 GCF_021613505.1 Equus quagga | reverse complement strand
GGGGGGGGGGGGGGGGGGGGGGGGGGGGGGGGGGGGGGGGGTCCCTCCCTACTGGAAGCACCAGGATGAGTTTCTTTGCAGGGAGCTCGCTACAGTTAGGACCCCAGAGAACTGCCCGCCCCCTCCACTTTCTCTCTCCATTCTTCAGAAAGGGGGTTTGATGTGCTAATGAGGGCATCAATTACTGAACATCATTAGCATTCATTACAATAACAAGCAAGGGAGGTGGGACCACAGGGAACGAAGGAGGGTCTTTTGAAATTTACTGCCCTGTACTCCTCTCCTGTAGGGCGGTAGGGAATGGAGAGAAGCACAGGAGGGGACTCTAAAAGGCTCTTGGAGACAAGGCTGTGGTCAGCAGGCTGCCGGCCTGGGCAAAGGGAGGACCCTCCTCCCCCTTAGCTCCCTCACCGCACCCCCAGCTTCTGCCCCAGATGCCAGGTCACTGTCCCTGGTCACTCTCTCCCCAGAACAGGGCCAGATCCCAGGCCCCTCACTGCCTTCAGGGCCACTCTTGGTGGAGTTTGGATGGTCCAAAGGGTGCTCATGAATTGCGCTGGCCAGACAATAGCCCCGTTGGTAGGGGCCTTCTCGAGGATCTGGGATGGGGGCCCCAAGGTGGCAGAGTGAGCAGTTTGGGGTGTCTCAGCCATAATTTCCACATCACCCTTTTCTCTGTGCCTTCCCCCTAAGGCCCATGGGCCCCTCTTTGCCCACCCCACGCCCCACCTCCCTCTTCCTGCCCAGATATTTGTCCAGATGCAACTCTGTTCCCACAACACCTCAGGGAAGGAGAGCGAGGCTGAGAATTCTCACCTCCAGGGTGTTCCCCCATGACCTCCCACCTGCAGGCTTCCAGGAACAGTCGAGGCGGCCGGGTGGAGTGTTTGAGAAGGGCAAAGTTGGGTGGTTAAGATCTGCTGTTCCAATCCTTCAAACACGCTAGCTGCCCCCTCCCAACTGAGAGCCATGCCAGGGGCGGGGGAGGAAGACCAGAGGGAAGTTACCTGTTGAGGAATGAGTGGGGGCGGGGTGGCACCTGAGGCGTCTCAGGTGGAGGCAGCTGGCACATTGGTTGTGCCCGGGCACCATGCCGACTTACAGGAGCAATTCTCGTCTCTTGGCTGGAGAAATAATACCTGGGTTGCTCTCGCCCTGATCAATGGAGATGGCTTCCCCAGCCTTCTCCCTACCCCAGGAGCCTCTGCTTTCAAGATCTGATGGGATGGAAGGAGGCATCTATCTTCCCTGTGGGGTGAGGCAGAGGACAGAGTGGGGTTGATGAGGAGCGATGGTGCCAGGCCATCAGCCCTTGGGCTCAACTTGGGCCTCGAGATCTTTGTTCCCATTCAGGAGCTGTATCCTTTCTCACCCTTCTGTGGGACCCATGGAGGCAGCTGTCCTGGATTGGGTGGGTGTGGGTGAAGTGGTTGAAGGGAGGAAGAAGTCAAAGGAGCTCACAGCTATGAAGATGATCAGAAATGTTAAGGATTCGTTTTTCAAAAGTGAGCCGTACAAATAAAAAATATTACCTGCATCTGATTTAAGCTCCTCTCTATGGAGGGGACTCCATGATGTGGGAGGTCACCTTAAGGTGAGAAGGACGGATGCATCGTCCTGATAACACATTTGGAACTGTTCCCAATCTCTGGGGGCTGATTCACAGAGCCTCCCCCTTGCCCAGTACCCGAAGCCAATGGCTTTTGGCATCTAGTGTAAGGGCAGGAAAATCTCCATGTGACAGGACAACATCTCTCCAGTCTTCATCCAGGGGACAATGCCCAGTTCTTTAACCTTGATGTCACTGTATGTCTTCACCCTCAGCCACATTCCCGAGCCCTGTTCTCTCCCATCCACTGTATGGTCATGAAATGTGTGCCTACTTCTGGCAGCCCTAACAGGGTCAGGAGATGGTGGCAGTGATAGAAAAGAGGCTGCGAGCTCTGCAGTCAGGCAGCTCTGGGTTTGAATTTCACCTTTGCTACTCTTAGATTGGACAAGTGGCTCTACCTCTCTGAGCCTCAACTCCTTTATCTCTGAAATGGGGCTGAAAATGCTCACTTCCGCAGGGTCGTTGAGAGGGTTAAATTAGGGGATAAAGTCGGCCCTCCATATCTGCGGTTCTGCATCCGCTGATTCTAATAACCGCGGATCGAAAGGCCTACAATGGTTGCCTCAGCACTGAACATGTAGTCTTTTCTTTCTTGTCATTATTCCCTAAACAATACAGTAAAACAACTATTTACACAGCGTTTCCATTGTATTAGGCATTATAAGTAATCTAGAGATGATTTAAAGTATATGGGAGGATGAGCGTAGGTTATGTGCAAATACTACGCCATTTTATATAAGGGACTTGAACATGCGCGGATTTTGGTATGGGGGGGGTCCTGAAACCAATCCCCTGCAGACATGGAGGGATGACTGTATGGGCAGAGCACCTGCTGCTTCCCTTCCTCTTAGGTGGGCACAAAGTGGGACAAGGAAGAGACCTTGTTTCACGGGGGAGTCTGAGGGGGAGGCAGAGACCTGTGTAGTTTGAGTGGGGCGCCTGAATGGAGGAGCAGCAGGGCGAGTCCCCAGTCTCTGGGTGCTGAGAGACTTGGGAGGTGTCCATGCAGCTGAGGGGAAGCCACCCCTCCCCTGGCCGACCCTTCCCCTCCCCTGCCCATCCTGGGCAGACAGCCAGGCAGGGAGCTGGACAAGTGCCCACAGTGTGCTCAGAGGCCAAAAGATGGGCACCGTCCAGTTGGCAGAGGGAGAGGCAGCTGGCCCAGGAGGGGAGAAGTCAGGGTGCCGACTGCTGGGGGCATGTGCCCAGACGGTGTGTCTGGGACATGGCTCTTGGCTGCCCTCCTGAGCTGTCCGGCTGGAGCTGGAAAGGGCCCCCTTCTTCTTCTGCCCTGGCCCTGCCACCTAAGCTACTGCAACTGGAGATTAATCTCTAAGGGGCATCTGGGACTTGCCCCTAGCCAGGCATGTGGCTGGCTCAGGGGCAGGCATAGGGGTGGGCAGGGACGTGGGAGAGCCTAGATTTAAGGCTTGCAACTGGGTAGACCAGGAAGTGGGGAAACCGGTTTGGCATTTGGGTCACTTGGGGTGGGGTCTCCTCTCCTGCCTGCCACTCTGCCTGGTGCCTATAGTGAGGAGATGTACTGTGCCCCTTTCTTGCTCATCTAAAGTGGGAATGCCGGGAGTAAATAAAAGGGGCAGGAGACTCAGCCCACCTTCCCCTCCCCAAGAGAAGCTTGGGAGAGAAGGGACAGGACAGGGAACCAGCGGGAGGGAGGGAGCAAGCCACCAGGACAGGAGGAGGGGTCAGAGTCAGTGCCGGGTGGACCCGGAGAAGTCTGTGGAGCCAACAGGTAGGCCAAGGTGGGACAGGGAGAGGGTGGGAGTAAGGCGGGGGTCGGGCAGAGCTAGCGCTCTGCAGATTGCGGTGGAGGAGTCAAAGTCGTTGCCAAGCGAGGTGTGAGAAGGGGCAGGAGCCTGAGCGCCCTCCTTTGGGGTTCTACTTGACAGAGGAGCATAGACCCCCCCCCCCTCACTCCCAGCACCGGCCCCTGCAGTTCCAGGAGACGCCTGCAGGAGGGGCAGCAACCCGAGCTGGGGGCAAGGAGACAGCCCAGCAGGGGGCACCTGGGGGCCGAGGCCCCGAGGCTGAGCCGTGTCCAAGAATGGGGGAGGGGGTCTAGACTCTCCCCGCATAGAGCAGCTGTGGCTTTCGGAGGTCACCTTGGCTGAAGAGTGGCCCCCCAGTCCCGCCGCCCCCCCTTGCTTCCCTGCCCGGTCTCTCCCCGAATGCTTCTCCATCCCCAGGAACAGCAGGGCTTGGAGACGAGAAGTCCCCCACTCGAGGTGCGCCACCCTCCTCTGAGGGCGGTCCAGGGCCTTATGGATTTGTCTCTATCGTTGCACGAGGATTGCTTGGGGTGGGAGAAGCAGGTAGACTGGGAAGGGGAGCGTGAGCGCGCCCTGCACCCCTGGCCCGCCTGCGCGCCGCGGGATCCCGCAGGGCGGGTGGAGGGCGAGAGAAGGCGCAGCGCCCCCTCCCTTCCCCTCCCCTCCCCTCCCCTCTCCCGCTCCCCGCCACCCCCGGCGGCCCTTTGTACGTTCCGGCCATACGCGCGTTCCCGCGCCGCGCGCGTTCCCGTCCGCAGTGACACACCCGCGCCGGCCCGCGCGCGCGCTCACACATACACACACACACACACACACACACACACACACACACATATACGCTCTCGCACACTCGGTGACACGCCCGCGCGCGCGCGCACCCACACGCCCGGCCGCCGGCGCCCTCCCAGCTGGTCCACCCCGGCGGGGCCCGCGCCCCCGGCCCGCCCGCCTGGCACCGCGCCCCAGGGCTGGGGCCGAGCGAGGAGCCCGCGAGGCGGCGAGAGGGCGAGCGCCTGGCAGGCCGGCCCGGGGCCCCCGCCCCCCGCGCCCCCGCCCGATGGGGAACGCTCCGTCCCAAGGCATGTCCCTGTCTCTCTCCTCCCTAATGTGCCTCCATGCTTAAGTGGAAGGTATTTCTGTTTTCTTTGTGTGTTTTCCCCTCGGCCGGGGGCGGGGGCGGCGGCCGGGCCAGGGAGGCGGCGGCCGGCGGGGCGAGGGATGCTCGGGGCGCAGGTGTGTGGGGGGTAGGGGACAGCGGCGCGCCGGGTTTGAGAGAAGGACCGGGGCGAGAGGAGTGCTGGGACCAGAGAGGGGGTCAGGGATTGGCGAGGCTGGAAACCAGGTGGGGAGGGCCTCGCGATTTCCGGGGGAGGGGGCCCGAGGGGCTAAAATTTAAAGGGGTATGTATAGAGGGGGGAGGGGTGGGGAGAAGAGGAAGGAGGATGGTTGATGAGGAGAGTGGGGGAGGGGAGTGGTCCATCCGAGGAGGAGGAAGAGCAGGATGCAGGGGGAGGCTAGGGGGATGGAGAAGTGGGGGGAGCATCAAAGTCTTCTCTTTTCCCCAGATCCCAGAATGGGGTGCGCGCACTTGCATGTAGTAGGCGCTTTGCGCCAGCCCCCCCCAGGGAAGGAAGGGGATGAATGCATTCTGCGGTTGGCTGTGTTGCCGGGATACAAGCCTGTATTCCCCCCCCCCCCCCACCTCACCTCGAGGCCCTAGCCCTGGAGACCTCGGAGCCTAGGCAGCAGTTGCAGAAACTGGGGACCCGCTCCCCGGTCGGCTGGGGGGTAGGGAGGGGCCACAAGGGGGAGGGGCTATTTGATCTTAAGCCCTCCCCCTACAGAGGCCACAGGGCAGGGAAGGGCGCCCCCAGCTGGGGAGAGCATCTAGGGTGAGTGAGGAGGTAGGGACGGCGGGAGGCTGAGGGGCAGAGGGCGGGGCTGGGGAGGGGACGCGCCGTGGCCCCCCCTCCCCTCCCACGCACCCCCCTGCTACGTCAGAAGCTCCCGGACCAGCTCCGAGTCCTGTCGGTGGGGGCAGCAGGATGCTGGTGGAAGCAGAGGGGGCCGGCCGGGTGCCTCCGCAGCTCGGCTGGCAGGGCCCGGCGGGGCGTGTGCGGCTGCTAGTGCGAGCCCCCCCGCCCCACCCCTCCCCATGCAGCCCTGGCAGTGCCTCCGGCGCTTTGCCCTGGCCTGGTGGGAGAGGACAGCCGAGGGCAGGGCTCGCTCTCCCAGGGAGGAGGCTGCACCGAGGGACCCCGGGGGCCGAGGGGAGCCAGGTGAGCAGGAACAGGGATTGTGCCATGAGATCCTGGTCGGTCTTTCCCTCTCACAAAATAGGTACTGTGGAACCAGGAGGTCCTGCAGCCCCCAACTTTAAGGGAAGTGGGTTCGGCGAGCGAACAGGGGTCCTGGCCGAAGCCTTTTGGAAGATGTTGGAGCTACTGTCGTTTTGAGGAAGGGGAGACAGATGAGGGCTGGGAGTGGGGAGTGGCTGCCCAGAGTTCCAGCTTCTGGGTCTGAACCTTCCTTGGCTGGGGTTTGAGCACTTTGCGGCGGGTGGGGGGTGGGGGGTGGGGGGTGAGGGGTGGGGTGGCGGGAAATACCTCCTTCCCGACTCTGGACATCTTGGTCTGGGTGACCTTGAGCCAACTGCTTTGCCGTCTAACTCCATGCCTCAGTTTCTCTCATCCTTCCTTAGCCCTCTTGCTGGTCTTAAAGAATTGATGATGCATTAGATGGAGCCTGTCACTGTGAAAATGTGAGGCTCTGTCATTGTTGGTGGCAGCTATGATGGTGGTGGTTTCTGGCATGGTTGTGCATATATGTGTGTATGCATGTGGGGGGCAATTATGGTTTATGTGTGAGGGTTTTTGCTGGTTCTGGTTGGTATTGGGGCCACCGTGGGTGGACAAGTGTCAGCGCTGGGCATTCACACAGGAAGGAGGGCTCCAGGCAAGCTGAGAGTTGTTGGGGTAGAGACTTAGCTTAGCTGGTGGCCTGGTGTAGAAGCAAGGGATGGGGGTGGGGGCTCTGGCATAAGGGGAGGGGGTTCCAAGAATAAGATACCCCCTCCACCCAGACTGCCTGGCACCCAGGCACCATTGGCAGCGAGTGCAAAGACTTTGCCCTGGCTTCCTGCCACCCCGCCTTGGGGACAAGAGGGTCTTTGTCCAGTGCCCCCCCCAGCCCTGCCCCTTCCGCCCTTACCGTGATGGCTTGTTCTCTGTGATGACCCTCAGGGCTGGGATGGAGACGTGGGTCCCCCACGTGCTCTGGGGATCTGGAAGAAGCAACTGTGGTCCTCAGGCAGTGCTGAGTGGAGATGGGGAACTCTCCTGGGGAAGGGTCCCTGGGAATGAGCCACTGGGAGGCCTGCCCCCCTCCAGGCTTCCTGCTGTCCTCCTTGCCCAATGGGGGCGCGGGATCTGGGGTCATCATGGCCCGGTTCCTGCTGGGCTCCAGGTTTCTTAAAGATGTACAGGGTATGGCGTTGGTGCTGGGATGCAGAGCCCTCAGATGCACTCTCTCTTTCTCTCTCTCTGGCCAGGGACCCACCCTGGAAAAAGGGTTTAATTAGGACTATTGATTCCTTCTTTGGCTTTGGGCATCGGTCTCAATGGTGTGGTCAGAGCTGAGGGGCGGAGGTGGCACGGCTGCCGTCTGTGTAGTGCCAACTTTGGCTTTCTCTGACAAAACCCAAGCAGGGAGGGAGGGGCTGGGCTCTTTGAAGTACCAGGTCTGTTTTAGCCCTACCCCCACCCCAGGTTAGGTCTTGGGGAAAGAAGGGAGATGGGGTTGAGGATTTGAAGCTAGGGAGCTGGATTTGGGGTTTGAGGATCATCCTGAGTAGTGGGAATGAGGGGGCAGCTGTGGTTGGGAGGGGTCCTCTGAAGGGGAGTCTGGAGACAAGTGAGGGGGCCTGTGGGTGTGGGGCAGGCAGATAGTTCAGGGGCAGGATCTAGGGCTTGCCATAAAAACTTCTCTTTCGAGGAATCCCAAGCACTTATCTCCTCCAAGCCCTGGCAAGGAGATCCAATTTCTTCCTTCATTTGTGTCCTCTGAGGCCCAGAGAGGGGCAGAGACTGCCCCAGAGGCCCAGCGGGCCTGGGCCTCGGCTTCAAGCTTGGCTGCCTGACCTAGTGGCCCTTGCCTAGGCACAGGGAGCTGAGGGTGAGGCTCCCGGCAGTCTTGGATCTGGTCTCTGGGCTTGGTGGGAGGTGGGGGACAGGTTGTGTCCCCCAGGCCCCGGCTGCCTGCCGTGGGTGGGCCAGTGCAGGTGCAGGCGCAGGCTTCAATGAGCCACTCAGATGCTCTTTGAAGAATCCCTTGTTGGCTTCCTAGGGCCCATTCGAGCAAAGATAATAAAAATCTGGCCGTCAGCGGGTTTGAGGGCTGCACTCGCCTCCCCGTCTTTCATTCCCCGCTCTGAAAAGCCTAGATGAAGCCTTTGGATTTGGCTGGGAAGCAGCGCTGCCTGCCCCGAGGGAGGGAGGGAGGGCGGCCGGCAGAGGAGGGACGACTGATTTCCTGACTGATTTCCTGGCAGCGGGAGGAGTTGCTGGGGAGGTGGGCAGAGGGGCAGGGGCATGGCCCCCAACTGCCACCAGACAGCCTCAGCCCCGAGGGGGCTCCTATGCCCCGTGCCCAGGCTCTAGCTTTGTTCTTTGGTTCTGGAGGCCGGGACTCCCCTGACCCCCGCCCCACCACTCCACTGCTCCCACAGCCACCTCTCAGCACCCCCGGTCTCCCCCACTTTCTTCCCCCTGGTCTCCCCTCTTTCTGCCCTTCATGGTATCTCTCTCTCTTTCCCCTTTGTCTCCCCTTCTCTGCTCCTTACTGTCCCCTGTTCTCTCTCTGTCTGCCCCTTCCCATCTGTCTGTCTTCCTTTCCCCATCCTGCTTTCTAGGACTGTCTGGAAGGTTGAGAAGCCAAATTGGGGGCTGTGGGGGCAGCTGTAGTAACTGAAGGGATGGGCCTGGGTTGACTATTATGGTCTGTCAGGTGCCATAGTTATCAGAGTCCAGGCGGAAGGGGATTGCTGAGCACTGAGAGTTGTGTGTGTGTGTGTGTGTGTGTGTGTGTTGTGAGGGCGCCGTCCCCCTCCCCGCACCACAGCGGGCACCTTGCCCTGACATTGGGCTTCAGACACTCCAGTTCCCCTGCTGCCTTCTACTGCTGCTTGACTGCCGGAAACCAGTGCCTCCAGCCTCTGGCCCTCCACCCCCCCCCCACCCCCCGTCACCCACTGTCCTGGCACAGCCGCCCCTGCCCCTGTTCCCCACACACCCACCACACCTGTCTCCAGGCTCAGAGGTGGGAAGGGAGGGATCCAGGGAGCCTCTTGGCCCCATCTCTCCCCGACACCCTGAGGGTCTCTGGTAGGTCTGCCTGGAGCACCATCCAGGCCCTGCGCCCCCTTTGCCATCTTGTAAACCCCCCATATGAAGGACAACACTGTTGCGCAAAAAGCACTGGACTGAGTAAAGAGACTTTGTTAGGCCCCTTCCTCAGTGCCCAAATGTCCGAGTGACCTTGAGCAAGTCCCTTCCCAGGGGAGCCTCTTTCCTCACCTGTGAAATGAGGGGGCGTGGGCTGGATCATCTCCAAGGTCTCTTCTGACATTCCACCGATGTTGTGTCTCTCTTCTGGGTGATTTGCATATGCTTTGCATATATTAATGGTGCCTGCTTGAAGGGGGAGGGTGCCACCCACAGGGACCAGAGCCCCACCCACCATTGCGACTCCCCTTGCCCATTGGCCCATCTTTTCACTGCTCCAATCTCCCAGAGAGGCGGAAGCTGAGGCCTGCACAGCCCCTGGGGAGGTAAGGCTGGCCCCTGTGTTCCAGCCATGCTGGAAGCAGGATGGGGGGCGGGGGACGGACAGCCCTGGGGGAGGGGGTCCCTGCCCTAATCGCTCCTGTTCCGAAAGGTCCAAACAAGTGTTGTGTGAATTCACTGAAGTTGCCAGTGGCTACTATGAGGGTGTGAAGCCCCACTGAGGCTGGTGGGGAGGGGCTTGGGGGTCTCCCTGCTCCACTCCCAGGGCCTACCTGTATGCCAGGAGCTTAGCCACGTGTCAGCGCTCCTCCTCTGGTTTCAGCTCCGGCCCATAGCCGAGGGCAAGTCCTGCTGTCTTGTGCCCCTGCCTGCTTCTGCTCAGGCCCCTGGGCTCTGGGTCTGTGGGGTTGGAACTTGGACCTGAGTGAAGGTCACTGAGAGAGAACTAGAGCACTGCATCTCTGGGCCCTGCCTAGTCACCACACCAAAGATGAGGCCCAATGCTCCCTGCCAGGGTCGCAGACATCACAGAACCTGCTGCCCTGAGTTCTGCCCCCACCTCCGTCAGCCCAGCCTGATCTCATGGGGACTGTCCCCAGGGCCTCCTCCCCTGCCACCTACTATGTGTTCTGTGTATGTGGAGCACAGGCCAGTGCCCTGGATCCCAGCCTCAGTCCTGCCTCCATTCCTTTCACCCCCAGGATGCCCATCACACGGGCAAGACTGGGGTAAAGGTTGGCGGCCTGGAGAGGATAATGTGAGGCCACTAAGTCGCAGTGAGAATTTCTGAAGACAGAAGCCAAAATCCCCTCCACTGCCAACCAAGGAGGACTGGGCCAGAGGAAATGCAGCAAGAGGGGTGAAGGTCAGATTTAGTCTCAGGGAGGGACTGTCCCAGGGGGCAGATTAGTTTGAGACTGGAATTATTGTGAAGATTAAATGAAACAATAGATGAAAATGTCCCGCATGGTGCCTGACACATAATGAACACTTAATAAATGGTGTGGGGAGGGAACAGATGTCTCTGAGCCCAGAGAAGACCCTCCAAAACCCTGAGATTTTGAGTTTTGCAGGGAGTGAGGAGTTGGAGGGACAATTCCCTGAAGAACTGTTTCTCCCCCCCCCGGGCTGCTCACACCCAGACTGCTGCCCCCGCCCCCCCCCGTCCCCCCCCCACCACGCATGCACTGGGCTCAGGGCCCAGCGGCCTGGAACATGCCGCCTTCGTCCTCTCTGCTGCGGATGGGCAAACAGAAGGGTTTGGAGGCCAGGAAACCTGTTCTGCCCCTCCTCCATCTCTGCGCAGGACAGCTGGAGAGGAAACAGGCCCACGCTGTGGTAGCAGGAATCGAGGTTAGATGGAAGGAAAACCTTCCTGTGTGGGAAGGGTGGCCACGCCAAGGTGGGAGCTCCAGCCATGTTTTTGCATCTTTTACCTCAATGATAGGTGTGTTTGAGCATGAGGAGGCTGGTGTTGTACTTCGGGGCAGGGGACTGGTTGGCATGACCTTTGAGATGACCTGGGCCATTCTGAGGAGCTTGACAGATCCAGCTTAACCTCTTATGGCTGTTGTGTTGGTAGACTGCAGGGGGCCATGATAGAGAGCGGTCCAGAGCTGCTGGGGAAGAGAAGGGGACAGGGAAGTGGCTCTTTGATCCCCCAGGGCAGAGCAAGCATTGGACCGGTGTCAGGTTGCCTGCCTCCTCTGCTGCTGTGTGACCTTGGGCAAGTTAGTTGCTCCCTCTGGTCCTCAGTGTTCTTGGTGTGAGAGGGGAGGGTGGAACTAGACAATCTCTAAGGTTTCTTCTAGCTGTCACAGGTTCTGCCTACCTCCTGTCCCCTGAGATTATACATGCCTCGCCACGTGGAAGGTGGGAAGACTATTTCCCAGCTCCAGCTAAACCAAGAAAAATGGAGATTTGGCCAAAGAGAATGTTGGCGCACACACGTTTACACACACACCCCTTACAAACAGTCCCTCCTGCTCCGAAGGCGCACCTTGCCTAAATCTGCCCTCTCAACCTGGAGGATGGATAAAGGAGTGGCCCGAGGATTCAGCTTTGACTCAAACACTGCTTTCCTCCCACCAGGCAGAACGGACTTTGCCACCCTCCATTCCAGCCAGGGACTATAATCCAGTCCGTGTTTTCTGCCGAGGCACTTCCAGCCGCAGGCTCAGCTCCTGCACAACCTTTTCCTGGTTCCCGGTATCCTCAGCCACCTGGTCCAGTTGCCTGCATGTCCCGGCATGGAGTAGAGAAAGACTGGGAAGGAATTGGGTTTTCACAGGCCTACCTTCCTCACTTCTGCAAACAACCTTATCCCAGGACACTGGCTTCTTTTCCACTCCAGCCACAGAGCATGCTGGAGACCCCAGGCCCACAGGGGGGCCCCCAGACCCAGAGACCCCCATGGAGAGGCCCTAGCTAGAGATATTTGTGCAGAGCATAGGAGGTGGAGGGGTGTGTCCTGCTGGCTCCCACCTGCCCGAGGGCGTGTGATAATTGCAGACACAGCAGGCATCTGTGGCGTCACCCCAGGCACCAGCATCTGCCTCATTGGGAAAGAATTAATGATCCCAGCTCGTTGGGAAGGCATTCCATGGCTCGCTGAAGCCCTTGCAGACATCCAGGCCTCTGACTGCTCTCCTGGGCTGTCCCCTGCCTACTGTGCCCCACGCAGTGGCCAGGCTGGCCTGAGGAGTCCCCGTTCTTGTCCCAGCCTCCTTCTACTGACCGGCTCCAGACTTTTTAGGCTCTCCCTAGCCTGGGGCTGGGGGAAATTCTGGATGGTGAAACAAGAAGGCTTTTGATGGGCTTCCTGGAGCCTCTTCGGTGAGGGAGGTGGGAGAGCCAGAAGTCTCTTAGAGGTGAAGCTCAGGAAATCCTGGACTCACCTCTCCTGACCCCGCAGCTCACCCCCTTCCCTGGTCCCTGGTCCATCTGCAGCCCAGTGTTAGAATCATCTGCCTCCCACTCCTAGGATGAGGCAGAAAGAGACTGAAGCAAAGCCTTCTCTTCCACTCATTGTCCTTAAGAAATAGTTTATGATGGAGCATGGGACTGAAAGAGGTTAGACATTAAGCAGAACTTCCCAGAGGGCACTGAATGGGAGACAGCCGAGACTAGGGAGGATGGATGGGAGGCAGTTTAGCTCAGGGGTCAAGATACTTGCTTGCTCTGTGGTTTTGGGCAAGTCACTTTGCCTCATCTGTAAATTGGGGCTGACAACAGTGGTTCCCTCACAGGGTGGGTACCAAGAATAAATGAGGTAATTTAGGCAGAGTTTCTGGCACATTGTCAACCTTCAATAAACAGTAATTTCTTCATCTTCGTCGTCCTCCTCCAACTAAATGATGGGACGGGACCGCTCTCCCTGGAGGAAGGGCATGTATGGGAAACCCTCTTAGTCTTCTCTGAAACCCAGATTGGCACCCCAGCCTCTCTGGGGCTGGGCCCCTGGAGCTACCGCTTAAGGCCGCTGGTGAGAAGGAAGCCAGGTCTCCTGAGTCTTCCGCCCACACGCTGTGCCCCTCTATCCATCTGCCCCTTCCCCGCCCACCCCCCCACCTTGTCCAGGAAGCCCTCTGGGGCTGGATTCGTTAGTGAACATTCTTGATTTCTTCCCCCAGTCAATGTCCCAACATCTGGGAACAACAGCTGCTTCTCCCTGGGGTGCCTGCGTCTGGGGTAATCGGTGGGAAAATTGGAACCATGAGATTGGCAGGGGGCTCTGAGAACGATTGCAGCCAGACGTGATGTGGGTATGGATGGGTCTGAGCCAGCCGAGGGAGGGCTGTGCCCGAGAGGGTGCCCAGGCCACAGTGTCTCTGGGCAGGAAGGGTCTTATGCTGCGTGCCCCAGGATGAGAGGCGACAGACAGATACGGCAGCATGAGGGAGCCAGAGCACAGGTGGAAGGACTTCCTGCAGGTGAGAGGGAGGCAGCCACGATGGACAGCACAGGGAGGCCCTGCCCTGGTGGTTAGAGGGTCGGCTGGGTGTGGAGGCAGGAGCTGGGTGCAGGACTCCAGGCACAGCCCCACTGCGGTGGGTGAGCGAGTGCTTGCTGGGTGTGAAGTACCCGTTTCCTCTGTCGCAGGCAGAGGAGGGGCCTTCCCCAGGCTGAGGGGGTGAGTGAGCAGATGGGGTCCCGTGGGCTGGGAGAGGGTTGTCAGCAGAGCACTGATGGCCGGCCCTCTGACTCCAGATCCACCTGCCTTTCCAGAATGGGGTGACTTTGGCTGAGGGAGGCAGATGGGCTCTCCCAGGTGCTGTCATTGGGATCTTGTGTGGGCACCCTAGAAAAGAGTCTGCCCCGGTTTCTGGGAGGAGAACCAGGCCTGGCCTGTTGGCTGTCCCGGGGACCCCAACCTGGGGACCCCGTGTTTTCTATGTTGTCCTGCTGTCTGTCCTCTTGTCTGTCTCCCACTAGTGTTGTTACCCCCTCAGCCCCTGCTCTTCCTCTGGCACCCAGTCTGTATCTTGCCTGCGCCCAGCCCCCAGTGACCCCCAGACGGACAGCTCCTGAGGCTCTGCCTTGCTCTGTCCCTGCTCCCTCTTCCCCGTGGCCCATGGCCCACGGTCCTCCCACTCTGGGATCCCCTGCCCCGGCCCCTTCCGCTCAGGCCTGGGGCGTTCATTCACGACTTTCCTCCTTTCCTGTCCCTCACCCAGGGCTCCAGCGAGCGGCGGGAGGGAAGCCTCCAGGACTCTGTTCCCTCTGTTTAAAGTCTCCAGGTTAGTAAGCCAGGAGGGAGGCCTCCCCCACCATCCCGCAGCCCCTGCTCCTTAGCCAGAGGCCCCTCCCCAGCCTAGAGGGCTGGAAATGGGGGAGGGGGCAATCCCTGGGGGGCCCAGGCCTGTGCCAGGGGAGGAGGCAGCAGAGACCTGACTCCGGGGAGGGCACCTGGCCTGGCAGAGAATGTGTCTGTGTGTGCACGTGTGTGCATGTGAGTTAGTGTGTGTGTACAAGCACGTGTGCATGTATATGTGTGCTGGCTGCAAGGCTGTCATGTAATCGGGGCTGGGGAGGGGGAGGAGGCAGGAACCCTCTGCTGAGGGACTTGGGGGCCTGGGGAGGGAGTCAGAGGCAAGGGGCCCTCCTCCCCGGGTGGGGGGGGCGGGGGGGCGGGGAGCCAGTACTCCAGCGTGGCCAGAGGGTGGGGGATGGGAGAAGATGGGACTGCATCCAAGCTCAACTTTGTTTAGTTTATAGGCACTTGCAAACCTGTGATCTCATTTCATTTATTCAATCATTTACTCGTACATTCATTCAGTCATTCAGTGAACATTTATTGAACACCTCTGTGCCAGGCACTGGGCTGGGCTCAGAGTCCAACAGTGACCTAGACAGAGAGGTTCTTTCATTGCTTAAGTGGTCAGCAAATAGAGGCTAAGGGGTTGGCTGAATTCACCAGCTGTGGGGCTTCACCAGATGTGGCCTGGCCAGCGGGCCATCGAGTACCTGGCCTCACCCCAGGGCTGTGACTGTGCCCACTGATGCACTCATCCGCCCCTGCTCCCCCTGCTGGCAGCTGCTCTGTACTTTATGTCCCTGAAGAGTGTCCCCTGACCTGATGGCGCCCCTCTCCTAGTGTGCCCCTGCCCAGCAGGCAGGGACTGAGGCCCCAAGTCCCTGGCAACCCTGGGATTGTGAGTAGCATTTTTGGTCCAGTGCTGAGGCCCCTTCAGAGGGCCTCAGGGAGCCCAGGCTGGGAGGCCACCCTCTCTTCTGTGCCCAGGACTAGCGGCCTGGAGCACTGGACTTGAGAGTCATCCTGACCTGGGTTCAAATCGTCACTTAAGTCATTTCCCAGTGGTGTGGCTTTGGACAAGCCACTTTCCCTCTCTGAGCCTCAGTGTTCTTGCCTTTAAAATGGCAGGGTTGCTGAGAAGAATAAAGGAGAAGCAGCAGCTGGTACAGAGCCTGGCCCACCGCGGGGGCTGCCTGATTGCTGGCTTTCTTTCTGTCCCCGCCCTGGGTTGGGCAGGCTGTGCCCTGGGCACTGTCTTAGGTGCGGCCCCTGCCCCGCCTTGGGAGAGGGGCTGCAGGATCCTGTGTTGGCATTGGCTGGAGGCTCCACGTCCTCCAGCCTTCTCCAGCTGTCTGAAGGTGCTTCAGCCCCAATCCGGCGGGCAGCTCAGGGAGGCAGCCCTCCTTGCCACTGTGGCTGCTGCCGCCTTGATGGCTTTTTAATAACTTTGCTCGGAGACAATCTGCAGAGCGCTCATTTGTCTGCCCTTAATTAAAATTACCGTTTTCCTAAAAGAGCAACGATGCTGCTCCCCTCGCTCCCCGCTCCGCGGCTGCTGCTGGGAGGAGGCAGGAGCGACTGGGGACTGCGGCCCTTTCCCTCCGCCCCTGTCCTTGTCACCCAGGCCACCAGCCCCTTCCCCACACAAACAGCAGAGCGGCCCTCACCCTCCGGGTGAGTTCGGGGTGGGGAACCAGGGAGGGGTCCTGAATGCTGTCCTCTTTCATCCACCCTTTTCTGGAATACTCCCAAACGCAGGGAGCTCCATCCCTTCCAAGACTTACTTTCCACGTCTGTAAGGAGGAGGAATGGCCACGTTCCTGCTTGACCCCCCAGAGTGGAGTCAGATGTGGGTGGGCTTTGGAAAAGTGCTGTGAAGGATTATTAGACTGCCTGGGGTTGCGGTAGGGGTGGGGGAGGTATCTCGAGGGGCCAGAGGCTCCATGGAGGTGGGCTCAGTGGGACCAGCCTCTCACTGTTGACTCTGGTTTCTGTTAGAAGAGATCTTTGTGCTCCTCTGTGGGCTCAGAGAGAGCGAGGGAGTGGAGGGCTGGCAAAGGGGGCTGTCATTTCATCGTTGCTGAGTTTTGAAAAAAAATCGTCTGTGGTAATAATGAAAATACTAGTGACGAATATTTATTGACTGTTTCTTCAATAATGTATGAGCCATAGGCTGGGTTAGGCTCGGTACATGTGTTAGTTCATTTCATCCTCCCAAGCGTCCTGTGAGCTCGATGCTGTTGTCTCTGTTTTCCGGCGGAGGTGGCAGACCGGAGGGATTAAGTGACATGCCCAGGGCCACACAGATAATCCATCATGGCAGCCTCAGCCCTACTGCCCCTCTTTCCATTTTGCCTTCCACCTGGAGCCTATCCTAGGTCCAGCCTCAATCCTTCAGGCTGTGTGTTGAGTGGTACGCCTTCGCCCCACTTTCTGTGCTCCTATAGGCAGGGTTCCTTCATGGTTTGTGCCACTGAGAATTGACTGAGATTCATCTCCACTTTCCTCCTCCACCCCAGTTCCTGGTTCCCCCTGGGGAGTCTCAGGGGCCCCCAGACCCTGGAGTGGGGGGGCGGAGTGGGGGGCTGGAGGTTAGAGAGTTCCCATTTTCAGACTTCCTTTCGGTTCTGGCAGAGTTCCTCTCAACCTGGGAAAAGAGCATGGGGACAGGGAAGTGACTCAATGACTTGGTTGTGACAGCAGATGCTGCTTGGCTGTGAGGTAAGGGAGGTGGTCTTACAGGGTAGCTCTGTCAATAAGGCCCACCTAGGAAGCAGTTCTGGAGGAGCGGGAGGTGCCTGGGGCCTGGAGATCCAACACCGGGAAGGACCTCCTGAGCTCTCTTTGTCTCCATCAGCTCCCATTGGGCCTGGCCTCCCCTCTCTGTGAACCTTGGCTTCTGTGACTCCTCTTCCAGGAAACAGACACCTTCCCTTTGTCACCTCCCATCTCTGCTCCTCCCTGAAGTGCCCCTCTGAGCTCCCATGGTACTGTCAAATCTCTCATGGCCAGTGGTTCTGGACACAACTGAACCTACTAGTCCACTTTTGCTTTTGGGGGCAGCAAACTCAGTGCCTTCAGGGGCAGGAAATGAGTGAAGCAGTGGATGAGGACAATAGGGAAGGGTGGGGACTGTGGTGAGGAGAAGAGTACATATGCTCCTTAAAGACATTAAAATTCAAAGAAACAAAGCAAAACAAAACACCACCAGCCAAACAAAATGCCTGTGGCCCAGTGTGGCCCCAATGTGATCCTTACTAAACCAGGATTCATTTATCATGGCGTCCCCACATTGCCTAGCACATAGTAGGTGTATACTAATTGTTTAAGTGAATACATGATCATACATGTGCCTGGCACTGGGCTAGAGACTTTACATTTTTATTTCTTCCCATCTTCCCAAGGTAGGCACTGTTTTCCCCATTTTGCCATTGGAGAAACTGATGTCCAGAGAAGTAAAAGAACTTGTTCAAGGTCACACATATGGGAAGGGGACGAGGCAAGATTTGAGCCTTGGCTTGTTGTGTCCTTCCTGCTCTGTTTGGTCATGGCCATGCATACATGTGACACATGACACATGCAGCCAGTACCTGCCCTGGGTGACAGGGAGCACTTGTGTGGCTAGTGGCCACCTGGTAGACGTGCATCACAGACCCTGTGGAGAGGTAGGGTTGAAGGAAGTAAAGGCTGCAACTATGCCCCTCACCCCAGCGCACTCCTCCTCCCTCAGCTTCCGGTCCCAGCCCAGCAGCCTGGGGATGGTGGTGTGGTGACAGGTGCTGAGCTGCAGAGATGACAGTCCTGCTGATTCCCCCACAATTACTGTCTGATGAGATGCCAGAATTAGCCGCCACGCGAGCCTGGGATGCAGATACGGGGCACAGTGTGGAGAAGCAGCTGATGGGTGACAGGGCCTCTTCTTCCAAGCCTGGAGCCCCTCTGGCCGCAGGGCAGGGTCAGCACTGGGGAGGAGGAAGTAGGTTATCAAGGAGGAAGCACTGTGTGGTTAATATGCATCAGCGATTATTATGTGGGCTGTGGTTTTTCAGTCCTCAAAGTGGCTGGGCATACCTCTGAGATGGCTGGCTGCCGGACAGGACATCACGGGCCTCAGGCCACTAACCAGAGAGTGACAGTCAGAGCAGGCTGCCCATTTAGACTCCTGGACACAGTCCTTCGTGCCTGGAGCTTTGATCTGCCTTGCTGGGGCTGCGAGGGACATAGTTGCTGGGAAGGAACTAAGACCCAGAGCAGACTCCTTGAATGACGTTAGCAAGGCCAGGCACCAGAGGGAGATGGAAGTGCCTGGAAGGAGCAGACAGGTTCAGCTGACTTTGCCAGGAGAGTTATCCATCCCAGGCAGGAGTCCAGGTGGCCCCCCAGGCCCGAGGTCAGGGGAGGCCTGAGAGTTAGGAGCAGGAGGCAAGGAATGTCTGTTCTGGTCCCAGAGCAGGGCTGGGCATGCCCTGGGCCTTTGCCTCCCCTGGTATCCGTGCTGCAGGCAGGAGGGCCGCGAGGGCTGAAGCAGAGTGAGGTCACCTGGCTGCTCAGACCTCATCTCGACCATTGGAGCTGTTTTGGAGGCCACCAACTAAGAAGGGTGGTGACAACATGGGGCTCACCCAACAAAGGGCAGTGCAGATGGCTGGGGGGCTGAAGCCAGGCCACAGAAGGAAGGACCTGAGGTTTTGGGCTCAGGAAAGAAGATTTGGGTTTAGGAGCCTCCATTTTGCTCCAAAGGAAGAGGTCATGACCTGCTCCTGGGCCCCACTAAGGGTCATGGGCACAGACTCTGGCTCATTTTAAGGAAAGAGGAGCCCCACAAAATGATGGATGCCTTGGATGTAATGAGTTCCCCATTCCTGGAGTATCCAAGCCCTGGCTGGGGGGCGATCCTGAGATAGGGAGGGCTTGTCGCTCTCCTGTCTCGGCACAGCCTGGGGCAGGGGCTGGGGGCACTCTGCACCCAGCTAAGGGTGAGAAGAGGGCTGTGGAAAGGTAGGTGCCCTGGAGGTTCTTTCAGGACTGTGGGACCCCCTTCCTGGCCTGGGCTTCTGTGGCCGTGGGGCAGCTCTGCTCCCTGCCCCTCCTCCATCCTCCTCAGCCCCGCCCTGGGGAGGGGTCCCTTTGCTCTTCCAGTGGGAGGCCTTCCCCAAGAGGATGGGGTTGAGGGTCTCTGTGCTTCCCTGGGGAGGAGGGTCGTTTGAATGCTCCCTTCTCAGGGAGTGGGACAGACTGAGGGGCTGCGAGGGGCTCTGGCCCCATGGCTTGGGCAAAGACTCAGGGATGCCTCGGTGGCGGAATGAGCATCTTCCTCAGGGGCAGCTGGGTGTGGGGGGAAGGAGGGGGATCTGGGCTTGGAACCCCCACAGTTGGGATCAGCCTCCTCAACTTATTAATTCTGACTTCAGACATGTCACCCCTTCCTGAACCTCCGCTTCCTCACCTGTATCTCTCACCAGGTGACTCTGAGAGTCGAATGAGTACTGGTTCTAAGAGCCCTCGTAGAGTGTCATGGGTAGGGGGCTTATCGTTCATGGCTGGTCCGTGTTTCCCACGACATCGAGCAAGCCTGGTGCGGAGTTTAAACCTCAGCACCCCAGATGGAGGGGAAGGTTCCACTCTTCTCCCTGCCTTCCAGCTGTGCTCCACCTTCCCGGATCCTGCTCTGGTGGAAGGGTTCAGGTTAGACAACAGAGAGAACTTCCGAAAGATGCCCCTGGTATCTGGTCAGGCTTCCCAGGTCAGCCTGGACCCAGCTGTCAGGCAGGAAACTCGCTGAGTCTCCTCCTGCCTTCTGCGGGCTCCCTCCTCCTCCATCCCCCGGAGTCTCTAGTGGTACTAACCTTGGCCTCCCTAGGGAGGGAAAATAAGGGGTGCCAATTTGACTGTTGGTTCTCATTGGCTTGCAGGCAGTAGAGTGATTAACCTGGGAGGTGGGGGCTGGGCCTTGGAGCCCAGCAGCCCTGGCCTTTGACCTACAGCACCAGGTGGAAGCGGGTCAAAGGCCCACCAGCCCCTCACCCCTGCAGAGGCAGAACAAGGGCTGGGGATGCACAGGTCCGAGAGGAGCATCTCAGTCCTTGGCATCGCCTTGCTGGGTAAATATTGGTCAGAGAGGAGCGGCCTTGAGGTCATTGGGCCCATCCCTCTATTTCAAGACAGAATGTAAACACTTCAGCAAGGAAACCCTGAAATTGGCAAAGTAGGAGAGGGGCAAGGAAGCTGCCTCCCTGAGAAGGTGTATCTGGACTCAGGATGGGCAAATGGGATCCCCGCTGTCTTGCACCCCAAGCTGAAGGCGCCTCAACCTGGCGCTTCAGGGAGCCTTCAGATGCACTGCAGTCTCTCAGGGGGTCTGAAATGCACTTGGTGTGTGTGCATGGGCACAACGCCCTGTCCACATGGCATCTAAGATGGCAGAGTGGAGAGTCAGGGTGGTGTCTGTGTGTTGGCCTCAGTCCTGGCTGGGCCTGGGTGTGCCCCTCTGCATGTAAATGCCTGTGGTGGGTGAAGGAGAGGCAGTCTGTGACAGGATGTGTGTTGGTGAACATGTGCTGGGTACGTGGGTGTGCACCATGGTGCACAGGTATGACGACAGAAGTGTGAGTGAGCTAAAGCAATCGAGTGTGTCATGGAGTCTGGAGGCCCCAGGACCCTGGTGATTCTGATGGCTGAGCTGTCGGGGTTGGCAGGGAAGAGGCCTCCTAGAGAGAGCCTGACCCAGGAAGGGTGGTGTCTGAGGAGGCTCTGGAGGGGTCCAGCAAGGCCGAGGCTCCTGCCCGGCATTTATGAGGCCCTCGATGAACACTGGGGATTGACAACATTTCTCTGTGGTGAGACAGGGTGATGGGTGGGGCTTCCACCCCTCACTTCCAACAGATTGGGGTCTCTCCCCCTGGGAACAGGATATCTCCCTCTGATTTCATGTTTTCAGCCTGAGGCAGCTTGGGGGGGCATGGTAAAGGTCCCTCTGCCCACATCCACTGCCCCGGCAGCAGCACGCTGAGGCTCCAGTGCCCCCTGAGATAGAAGGAGCTCTGGCGGCTTCTCGGGGTGGTGGCAGAGCCGGCAGGACAGCCTCTGCCTCCCTCCCTTCCCACTGTCGTGTCTTCGCTCCTTCCGGTCCTCACAGCCTGTGTTCCTCTCCGCTGCCTCTCCAAGGAGATGTGGAGCCAACAGGACACTTTCCCTGGGTGCGTGACGGTGGAGATGCCACTCAGGAGTTGGCTTGTTAATGCAACACTGTGTGGGCACACGCCAGGGCTGTTCCCAGCTTTTCCAACAACAACTTCAGACTGGGGGTGACATGCTCCCCTCCACATGTCCGCCCTCCTTCCTGAGAAAGCCAATTAGGCAGATCTTCATTAGTAGCTAAAAATCAAAACCCTACAGTCCTAGATCTGATAAAACTCTGACAGTGGAGTGAAAGGAAATCAGGCGATTGGGCAGATCAGGAAGAAACTTTCCCCCACTTGCTCCCTAGGCCAGTGCCTTTGTGCAGTGCACAACCTGCACGCCTGTCTGAGCGTTATTAGCTTATTTTGAAAAAAACAAATGAGAGGACTGAGGTTCAGAGAGGCTGCTGACCTGCTCAAGGTCACACAACTTGTCAGTGGCAGGGCTGGGTTTGAACAGACCTTTCTCACCCCCAAAGTCAGTGATTCTTGGTAATGCCATGGCTTTGCCTGCTTGGAGGGTGGGGTGCGAGGAGAAGGAGGGCAGGGGCTGGCTTGTTGGCCCTTTTGCAAGGAGTGGGGTTGGGGGGGTTTCGTCTGAGGAGTGTGGTCAGGACGCTGCACGGGGACCCTGATGACCATGTGGTGAGCATCCACTGGGCTGGGAGGGGACCAGGGGTGTGGTTGGGCCGTGGCCCACGGCTTTTCTCTGCTTTGGGCCCAGGGTGCTGCGGCATGTTTTCCACCTCGCTGCCGATTCCTCCTAAGGAGGTTGTTAGTCTGTGCCCTCCTGGGGCTGGCAGCCTGGAGAGGGGCTCCCCTGGTGATTGCTTTCTGAGAAGTAGCATAATGGAATGGAAAATCCTTGTCCCTGGGGGCCAGGACATCTGGGCTCCACTTCTCGCTCTGCCTCCAGCTCCTGTATGACTGGGTCAGGTTCACTCTCTGGGCCTCTGTTTCCTTCCTGTGAAAGGCGTTCGGCGGGAGGGAGAGCAGACATGTTTTTGAGATGCGGGCAGGGCTGAGCAGAAGAGTTTTGAGACATCAGTCCTGCCTGCCTCAGAGATGAGAGCTGAGGGGAGGGAGGCCTCCCCACTGGGGTCAGAGGGCTGCTCCGCTGCGTGGCCTGTGGACGTTGGGGGGTGGGAGGAGAGGGCAGCCAATAGAAGGAAGCAAGGAGTCCACAGCCACGCACAGCCAGGGTGGCTAGTGGAGATGGCACCCAGGCCAAGCCTGGCATCTTTGACTGTCCCTGGGCCCCAACTCTGCTGCTCAGGTGGCTTGTGGGTCTCCTCATCCCACCCAGTTCTGTCCTGCAAGACCCCCCAATCTGGACGGAGTGGTACCTCTGCCATCAAGGAGGCCCCGAGTCTGAGGGAGGAGACATGGGCCCTGCCCTGGGGGTGCTCCCAGTCTGAGTGAGTGGTCGGCATCAGCAGGATAGAGTTGGCCTAGGGATGGGTGAGAAGGAAGGGCTGGCGGAGGAAGCGTCTGGCTGGGGCAATGCCTGCCCACCCCAGGGAGCCCCACAGCCTCTCTCTCTCAAATTCTCTCTCGCTGGGGAGAACTCCAGAAGCTCTACTGGGAGCAGCTCTACTGGGACCCAGGTCCCCCCCCTGCGCCCCGAAGCTCCTCCTAGGCAGGTGAGCTCTCCCTCCCCCAGCTCTGACGAGGTCTTTTAATTAGAATCCGACTCGTTTACCAACTAAGTGGCCTTTGGTGGGTTTTAAATCTGCGTAAATTGGTTTGTGTTTTCTGCCTGCATGAAGCTGTGACTGGCAGTGCCCTGCACCCTCCCCTGCCTCCTGGCTCCCTCGGGGCTTGGGCCTCCCTGCCCCACACCCCACCTGAGTCTAGATGCCCAGCTTCCTGGGGGCTGGGGGTGGAAGAGACCAGGGGGTCATGGGCCACAATCGTATTCCCCGTCTTCCCCCCCAGCCCCAGGGGAGGGAGTCCACACGGTGACTCTTGTTAAATCACTTCCCTGGTCCTCGGTTTCCCTTGTTGTACTTCCAGGAGAATCAACCTGCCCCAGGCCCTTCTCCACAGTGGTTCTGTAGATCAGTGCTGGGGGCTGGGAAGGGGCATCGGCTGTGTCAGCAGCCAAGGACCACACTGCCTCTGACACCCTCTTGCCTCGCCCACCTTGCCCCACCACTGCAGGGCCCAGGTAGTGGTCCATCCTGGGGGGATGGGCTCTACCTGGCATCTTCCCACTTCTCTATGTGCCCTCTCACACCTAGGAGGGAGGGGAGCTGGCCTTCCCTGGGGGCCCAGTGATGACAGCTTGCCTGGCCTTGCCCTTGTCTCCTAGTATCCCTGCTCCCAGTCACCGGGAAGTCACCTTTATTGTCTAACCATCTCCCCATGCTTTGAAGTCAGCTCCCTTCCCCCCCCCACGCCTCCCTCCCATGGGTTCCCCTCTGCCTTCCTCTCTGTCTTCCCTCTGCCCAAACAGGCTCTCCTGAGGGGGCTGTGTGGTGGTGCTGGCCTGATGGGAAATGGGGAGACATGGGGGCAGGTGTGGGGCCCCACTCTGTGCCGGGAACTGGACATGAGTCCCTGTCCCTAACTCTCAGTCCAGCTGCCTCCTCCCCTCCGATTGCCTTTTCTCCCACCACCCACCCCACCTCTCAGGCTGTGGTTGGAGTGACAGGGACACTCAACAGGGCGCTGGGCATTAGCAATTTGGGGGGATATTACACAGGAATGTTTACAGAAAGGCAATTGCCCGGAAAATGACTTTGGTTGTTGTGGTATGGGGCGGAAAAGATGGTTTTAGAAAACAGACACAGATGGGCTTCTGCTTCAAGGACCCATAGACAGACAGTAGGGCTGGAGGGGCACGGCACACAAGGAATGCAGAGCCAGGGGCACCCAAAGACGGACACACCCTTCATGGGGGGTGGGACAAGGGATGATCCCCTCACCTGATCCAGAGTCCCACAGCCTCTGCCAAGCTTGACCTTGTCCTCTGATCTCTGACCTCCCAGCACAGTGTGCCTCCTGACTACAGTGGGCAGGCGCCCAGCAGGATGGAGTTGTCAGGCACAATTGATGGTGGCAGTCGCCTCGGGGCTCCTCCTGGGTGACTCGGGCTCCTCTTGGTTTGGCTGCAGACGGTGGGACTTGGGGAGCATCGAGCTGCATGTGTTCAAGTGTGAGCGTGTGGGCAAGGCACTCTGGGGTCGGAGCCAGGCCCCTCACCCTTCCAGCGATCTCCATGCACCCCTCCCCTTGCCCTGCCTGCCGGCCTCACTGAGATCCAGCCCAGGGCCTATGGGCTCTCTGAGCTGGTACCCAGCTCGCAGCTCTGCCCACGCAATGGATGGGGGCACACTTGTGAGGTCTCTCAGGTCCCTAAGGGAGGGACCTTTTGCAGCCTCTCAGTTTCCTGGAGACAAGGACCTGAACTCCAGGTCCTGAGCTGGGGGTCCTCACAGCAGGAGCCCCAGAAAGAGACCTCTCTTTTCTTCCCTCTACTTTCTCCCCTTCCTTCCCTCTCCCTCCTCCTCTCCTCCACATTCTCTTCCTCTGAAGATGATGTCATGTGTAAATGTTGCCCAGCGTCAGCCAGAGGACAGAGTAGATGGTGACATCTGGGGTAAAGATGCCAGGTGGGGATGGGCTGATGGCTTACGAGATGGTGTTGCTAAAACTTGGGGATCTTAATTCTCATCATGAGTTACAGTGATCTCATGTAAAAGAATGCAGGGGAGGATAAAAATAAATCAGGCTCATAAATAAACGTGGAATTTAGAATTGGTGGAACAAATAACTATGTGGCTCTCTTCCCAAGCACCTGCGCCTTTGTCCTCCGCTGGCCACTCGGGGGCGCCCACCTCCTCCCGGTCTCCCCAGCCTCGGGCGCGTTCCCCTCCCCTCCTTCTGAGCTGGATTGCACCAGTCCGGGGCCCTTTCACCTCCGACTTGGAAATTATGGTGGGCCTTGCACACTGAGGGTCCTTGGAGAGATGGCAAACCCTCCAGCTTATCTCTCCGCCTCCCCCAACCCCCATCCCCTATGCCCCTTCGCCAGTACCCCAGCTCTGCTGCCCCTTCCAGGGCCTCCCCACCTTTCCCCTTCCCCCAGGGCGCCCTGTGTCTGCCTCTCCACCGCAGAGTCCTTTAATTCCCACGTCCTTGCCCCAGTAAAACCCAGTCCTGCTTACACCCTCAAGGCCTCCCTGTCCCATCTCGTTCCCCCCCGCCCAAGACCCCTGCCCAGATGGATCCCTCACCGCCCCCCTGCTATTGAGCAGGAAGCATTGATCTGCTCCGGGCCGCGGTGCCCAGTGCAGGCTGCGCACTAGATTGGAACTGGTCTCCCGGGTCAGGGCCACTCGAGGATTTGGTGGCGGCTGGAGCAGGGGCAGGAGCAATGGGAAGGCTGCCCTGCGAGGGTCCACGGGCCGGTGTGCCAGGAAAGTCTTTAATTCAAAACAATGTTGGGGGCCGGCCTGGTGGCACAGCAGTTAAGCGCTCAAGTTCTGCTTCTGGCGACCCGGGGTTCCCCGGTTCGGATGCCAGGTGCAGACATGGCACTGCTTGGCAAAAACCACACTGTGGTAGGCATCCCACATATAAAGTAGAGGAAGGAGGAAGATGGGCATGGATGTTAGCTCAGGGCCAGTCTTCCTCGGTAAAAAGAGGAGGATTGGCAGGAGTTAGCTCAGGGCTAATCTTCCTCAAAAACAAAACAAAGAACAATGTACTTTCTCCTCCATTGTCTTGCCAGCCTCTCACTCAGTGCCCAGGGGCAGGGTTTAGAGGTTAACACCCCCATTTTACAGATTAGTGCCCTCGGGCTGGAGAGTTGACTGATATGAATGGCTAACCTCAGCTCCCTCAGGGAAGAAGCTGACTCTAAACCCAAGGGGTCTCTGGTCTGGGGGCTTTTCTCCCAGTGCTCTGACCTCAGTGCCGAGGCGGGGCGGCTCAGAGAGAGAAATTCCTGTGTGAGCCCTCAGGGTAGCCCCACGGCCCCCCAACCCAGAAGCCCAGGTGAATCCTCCCGGGCCCCCCGGGGGCCGCAGGAAGGAGTGAAATACACAGAGCAGGGAGCTAGGACACCTGGGTCACGCAGATGCCTCCCCTCTTCCCCAGCCTAGTTTCTGCCTTTGTGAAATAAAGCTAAGAATCTGGAAGGTTCTTAAACAGATGCTAAAGCTTTTCAAATCAAAGCCCCTCCTTCCCACTGCCCCTCAGAGATGGCAGATTCTCTCTCCCGCCCCCTCCTCTCTCTGCCATCCCCTAGAATCGGGCTCCCGCCTCACCCCTGACCCCTCCCTCCAACCATGTCTGGGCACCTGAGGGGTGAGTCCGAGACTCCTCAGGGAGGCAGGGAGGAGTGAGCCCTTGTTCCGCTCTGTTCAGACCTGCTCAGCAGCCCTCTCCCCACCCCCGCCCACCCGTGTGAGATTTATGGGACTGCAGTCCTAAATAGGGCGCGAGCACACGGCCACCGTCCACAGCTGCTCCCACTCCGCCCTCCCCATGTCTGCTCTAGTAGCCGGCACGCCTCCTGCCAGTCCCTCCTCAGCCCCTTTAATGGACCTGGGAGAGCCTGGGTGACCCCAGAGTCCCTGCCTCCCTTAGGCTGGTATACCGTGTGCCCCACCCCTGACACGGGACTGAGGTCTCCACCCTAGGAGCCACGGAGGGAAGTGCTGGCAGGGAGGGTGGGGATGGGGATGAGCAGCTCTTCTGGGGCCAGGGGGGAGATGAGAATTGGAGACCCGACCCCATGCACCTGTGCGTGTGCAGAGCCCTAGGAGGGTGATGAGCCTGGCTGTCTGGCACAAGGGGAGAGGTCCCTCGGGCTCAGGCAGGCTCAGGGCTGAACTCTAGAGCTGGGCTTCCAGCAGCAAGGCCCTGGGCAGAATCTCTCCCACCTGGGCAAAGAGAGGACTACAGAGAGTCAGGGCCCTTGGCCCTTGGTGGAGGGTCTTCTCCTGCTCGGCTGTACCCGATGAGGTTGCAAACCTCTAGCTGGTGGTGAGGGTGAGTGGAGGAGGGAGGTCAAGGGTCACGGGAGGCAGCCCCCTGACTCTGGTTGGGGCTATTTCTCCAGCGCCTGGAGCACCCCTATCCCAGCCCATCATCCTGTCCTGGATGATTGTCCAGGTCACTCCCTTCTGGCCACATTCACTTGCCACCCTAGGTTGCCACCAGCTCCTCAAGGGCAGGGACTGGGCCCTTGTGAAGATGGCGCCAAGTTCCCGGCCTCACTCAGTCAGGGGCCACCTTCACAGATCTCCCCCCTCTTGGGGAACCTTGGCGCTGTGTGAACTCAATATGTTTCATTAACTCACTTTGAACTTAAATAAATTTTCTTAAAAGGAAACCTTCTCTCTCCCAGCCCGAGGAACAAGACCCGTGAAGTCAGTGCTTGGACCTTCTAGTGGGTTTCTTCTAATCCTTATGAAAGTAAAGATACAACTACAAAACTGTGAAATGCTGTTCCTCCCAAGTCATCTCTTGTGTGTCTGGACTTCACTTTGAGGAGCAGAACAGAGGGTGGTGACTGTGATGATGCCTGATGTGGTGATGAGGGGGACAGATGCCTGCGGGAGGGGGAGGGAGGGACCCCAGGCCCAGCGCCAAGATGGGCAGACAGCAGGTAGACAAGGAAGAGCACCCAGTGCAATGTGGTATTGTCATTGTTTTGTCAATATACAATTGTCATCTGGTGAGGAAAGTGCGGTGGGAGCGGGCGACACAAACCTAATAGGTATTGGGGTCACATCTGGCCTCTCCCACTCACTGAGGCTTTGGGCATGTCACTGGACTTCTCTGACCTCAGTGGCCCCATCTCTGAAATGGGGCTACAGTAACACTCCCCAGCAGGGTGTTGGGAGGTTCCAGGCCATGATGATGGCCGTCAGTCAGGCCCTTGGAAGCTGTGGACTCTGAGCCGTTCTTCCCTTGGTTTTAGTGGAAGGTGCTGGGTCCTCTAGGGTTCTGCCACCCGGGTCCATGTGGCTTGGCCATAGCCCAGGGACAGGTGTGTGGGTGTCGGGGTGTGTGTGTGTGTGTGTGTGTTGGGCGAGGAGTGGCTTTTCCTGAAATGTGGCTCAATCTCGTCTTTCCTCCTGTGGTTGAACAGGCGGTGGCTGAGGCCTGGCAGCGGGCCTGATGAGCAGTGGATGTATGGGGGGAGGGGCCAACGAGGGGCTGGGCTGGGTGGAACCTGGCTGGGTCCCAGGATCCCCAGCCTCCTCCTCCTTGGCCTCAGTCAGCCCTGGGAGTCAACCTGGCATTGGGGTGCATGTGTCTGCTTCAGGGCCTGATGCCCCCAGACCTAGGCTCCACTCAGGGCGGGGGGCTGCTTTGAGGGTGGTGGGGCTGGGGGTGTGCCAGGGAGAATGTGTTTATCTCCCAGTGAGAGTGACTTCTGGGGACAAGGGAGGGCAAATCTGTTTTATGCCCAGGAATATGGCTGAGGCAAGCCCCAGCAACTCCTCCTGCCGCTGGCATGGGTGACACTCTGGAACCACTGTCCCTTGCTGGGCTGCAGGAAGGTCAACTCTGAGGCTGGAGGGTGGGAGACAGCAGGGATGGGCCTGGGGACGCCAGGAGCTCAGGGCTGGTGGGCATGTGGGGAAGGGACCTCAACCCCCGGCCTTCTCTTTTTTTTTGCTTCTGTACTGTCCTTTGTCCCCTGTGTGTTACTTACAGGTCTTGAACTTGTGTGTGTGTTGGGAGGGGTAAGGAAGAAGGGGAGGGGAGAGGTCAGAGGAGGGTCCCGGTGTGGGGGGCTTGAGCTGCTCTGTTGCTTTCTTTTTCCTTTGAGTTTGTCCCAAATCCATCTCCCACTGTCCTCTCTGTGCCCAGCCTCTCCTGTCTGTCCATCTGTCTGTCTCTGGGGAGGGAGGAGGAAGGGGGTCCCATGCCCCACACCCTAGGCCTCCATCTCCTAGGGAAGCCTGGAGTGTGATCTTTGCCCTCATGCCCTGACCCCCACAACGTATCCTAGTCCTGGCCCCTTTCTAAGCCACCCCCTAGCCTTTAGGACAAGTGTATCCTGGACATGCTAGTCTGAGGGAGGAGGCTAGCTGCCCCACCCCACCCCCCTTAGCAGATGCTCTTGAAAGGAAGACGGTGCAGGCTCCTTTCCACATATTTCAGGGAGCATCCGAAAGAAGACTCTCCTTCCCTCACCTGGTCACACTAGCTTTAGGAAGGAGGATGGGGGGGAGTGTGGCTAAAGAGGTGTCCAGGACCCCTGTTTCCACCCCCTCCTTGGCCTCAAAGGACAGCACCTCACTGCACAGTCAGTCTCTCCAAACCCACCCGCAGGAGAGCAAGAAGCTGGACCCTGCCCTTGTTCCCCACCCTCCTTGGAGCTCTAGGCTCGCTTTCCACCTCATCGCCCCTTCTGCTCCTTCTGTCCCCTAGTGAGGGGTGGGCAGTCCTGCCTCACCCAGGTTCCCCTCCCGGCAGTGACCCCCATTGAGGGATGGGCAGCCCGGGCAGACGCATCGTGACCCCCCGCCGTGCCCCCTCTCCCCTCTCGCAGATCCAGAGCGGAGCAGCCCCCCCATGCTGTCTGCGGATGATGCTGAATACCCGCGGGAGTACCGGACCCTGGGGGGCGGGGGCGGCGCGGGCAGCGGGGGACGGCGCTTCTCCAACGTGGGGCTCGTGCACACGTCCGAGCGACGGCACACGGTGATCGCCGCCCAGAGCCTGGAGGCGCTCAGCGGGCTCCAGAAGGCGGATGCCGACCGCAAGCGCGATGCCTTCATGGACCACCTAAAGAGCAAGTACCCGCAGCACGCCCTGGCCCTGCGGGGTCAGCAGGACAGGATGCGAGAGCAGGTGAGTGGGGGCCTGGCTGCGGGCAGGGAGGGGGTCTGACCCTGTGCTCCCCTGCCCCCAAGCTCATCCCGGTTCTGAGAGGCGTCTGGGGCCGAGAGGGGGTATGGGGGAAGTGGGGATTTACCCGGTTGGTTGGCCTTTCTGGAGCCTGGTGAGGAAGAGGGTGGAGGACCAGCCTCCTGACCTCTGCCTGCAGCCCTGGAATGTGGAGCAGGAGACTGGGCAGAGAGCCCAGCCTCCACCTTCTGGCTGTTTGACTGGGCAGAGCGCAGGAAGGTGTATCCTGGAGGCCAAGGGAGGGGTAGAAGGAAGAGGGGACAGGCTTGAGAACTGACTGTTCGGAGTCTGAGGGTCCCTCCAGGCGTGGAGTTGAGGCCTTGGGGTCGGCACCTCTGTGATGTGGCCCCTGAGGGAAGGTGAGGCCTTGGGAGCTCAGAGAGCTGGGTCTGATGTGTCCCAGCCCTGGCAAGAACAGAGTCCAGGACTCCTGGGCCTTTCTCCTCCTTCTCCTGTTCCTTCCCCCAAGACTCTCTGTGTGACTCTGAGCTACAGGCCTCCTCTCTCTGTGCCTTGGTTTCTCTCCTGCTATCAGTAAGGCTTAGAGGGGAGTCAGGGCTCCTGCCTCTGGACCAGGACCTGTCTCCTTCTGTGTGGAGTGGGATGCTTCCCTTTTAAATCTCTCCCAGAGCCTTGGGTTCCTGGATGCATCTCTCCATCCATGTATGACCTTCTTGTCTGTAGGAAAGTTCTTTCTTGGGACTAGCCTTCTGCTTCCAGTCTCACATTGGTGAGGTACCTTGCAGGCTGCTAAGACTCAGGCATTATCCGCTCTGGGAGAAGGGACCGAGGGGAGGGTGGTACATCCCATCCACATCCTTTCAATGGAGCCTTGGGATGTCAGTCCCTGCTCCCACACCTGCCTTGTTCTCTTCCCCCTTCCCAGGTACTGCTGGGAATGGCTGGGAAAGGGAGGAGTGTTCCTACTCCATCCTCAGGGCAGGGAACAAGGACACGCTGGCACATTTCTGATACCTTATTTGCCCCGTGATACCTTATTTGCACCGTCTGGCTTTTGCATTTTCTGAGCTCCAGAGTCCTCCTGGGAGCAGAGTTGCCATTGGGATAAGGGAGAGTCACAGGTGGAGGAGATACGGCCCCACCCTCAGGGATTCCCTCTCAGTGGGTTCCCTCTGTGTGTTCTGGCTTGGGAGGAGGGGAAAGGGACATTTGTGATCTAGAAGGGATAAAAGGATGGTTAAACTTAAGTATGAGGGGCACAGTCAGTCGGGAGAGGGTTTGGAGGAGGGGAGATCAGGTGGACAGGCCTGATCAGGAAGGCTTCCTGGAGGAGGAGGAGCTAAACTAGGCTTAGAAGGATAAAAAGATCTGAATAGGCATGGAGGAAGAGAATGTTGTTTGAGGAGGTGGGGAGGGAAGGTGAGCAGAGCCCTGAGTTGGTTTGGGGACGGGCACAGAGATCCACCTGGCTTGTGCAGAAGGCTCAGGGTGGGGGGCAGTGGAAGGTGTGGGGGCAGACTGGAAAAGTGGGGCCAGATGCTGGTGGCTAAGAGGGCTCTGGTTGGTTTTGGATGGTGAATAGGAGGGCACAAAAGCGGGGCTGGAGGCAGGAGGAGGGGCGGAAGAGAGCATCAGGGAGAGCGAAGGGAAAAGGATGGGGGTCGGAGGGAAGACTCAGTGAGGCTTGTTTGCTGCCTGGACCTAGGAGGCAGACAGAAAAACCTGGGTGACAGGGAGATGTTGGTGCCTTGGGGAGAAATAAGAGGATTGGGAGGGAAACGTTTGGGGGTCAGGAATATGGGAGATAGGTCTGAGGAGTGGGTAGGGCAGTCACGGGATGTCCAGGAGGCACCGTGTGCTCAGCTCAAGACTCTGAAGGGACCTCAGCTTCAGGAGGAGGCTTGAGCATGATCAGGGCAGAATGGAAGTGGGAGCCGGGGTATAAGCATGGTCACCAAGGCAGAATGGAGTCTGCAAGGGGAGAGGGCCCATGACCATGAAGGGGCGGGGGGGACCAGTAATGTGAGGAAGAGGAGAAAGACCCAGCAGGAGGGCCACCCACACCTCAGAAATCAGGAGGGACAGGGAGAGAGAAACAGCCGTGGGGGCTGGCGAGGATCTGGGGGTCCAGAGGGGATGGAGAGCTCACTTCTCGTGGTGTGGTGAGGTATGGCCACTTTCAAGGGCTGAGGAGATTGGAGGTGGTGAAGGAACAGGACACCTGGCTGCAGACCTGTCTGGGGAAGTTTGGCCAGAAAAAGGTAAAGACGGAATGGCGGCCTCAAGGGGCAGCAGGGCTATGAGAGATGATGTGGGCGTGTTTGAGGGCCTCAGACGCGTCTGGCATGTTTGCTGGCACAGAGTAGGCACTCGGCAAATGCTTGGGAAATGAATCAAAGCACAGCCACTCACTCAAATTGCTTCCTTCCTTCACTCATTCATTCCCTCCCTTAGCATGTAAGAGGATAGGACCACCGGCCGGCTCACTGGCCGTGGAATGCTCGGCGCCTGAGCAGAGTGCTGGCTCAGGAAATGTGTATGGAATGAATGAAGAGGATGAATCTGAGGATGCTGAGGGGGAAGGGGCCATCGGGAGAGGGTCCTGGAGGCATTAGGAAGGGACGGGCTTCGAGCCTTAGGTGTGGTGCGGCCTTGGGGTGGCAGGAGAACGTCGTTTCCTCTGAGGTGGCAGGGAAGAAAGAGGTGGGGACAGAGGCACACTGGGGTGAGGACCCCTGCGATGGTTCCCATCTCTGTGAGGTGGGAGGTGACATCTTCAGTGAGGAGGGGAGAGGTGAGGAACAGCTCCCTGGCAGAGTGCGCAGGGAGGTGTTCAAGATTGAAGAAAGGGCTGCAGGAGTATCTGATGGGGAAGGCCCGTCCCTGGGCTCAGGGAGCCCCAAGTCTGACAGGAGAGAAACATCCAGAAACAAACCAAGGGCTCTAGTTAGAGACCCAGCCTCGTAAGGGACTAGCCAGCATTGCAGGGTCCCTCTGCGATGTGAGTTCTGTGCCAAAGATCGCCTCAGGAGTGCCCCTCTCCGCCCCGTCACAGCCCCCCAGCGGCTCCTGCCCGCTCCCCCTAATGGGGTGTCCCCCCCTTCGCACACACAGGTTGGCGGCTGGACCGTGGACCCCGTGTGCCTCCTCAGCTCCCTCTGCTCCCACCTCCATGGCGACTCCGCCCCTTCCGGGGCTGGCCAGCCGGCCCAGGTGAGTCACCCACCTCCGCCCCACCCCCCAAGCCCATGGCGGAGTTTGGCTTTGGGGAGGATTTTTTTGGAGGGGGGATATCCAGGATTTTTATTTTGCATCCCTTGCTCTTATGTAGGAGCCCCCCATTTTCAGGAGACTCTTACGCCCTGTGCTCTCCCCCTGATTGTCTAATTCCTTCCACTACCTCCCCAAACCTGTGGCAAAGCTTGGCTTTGGAGAAGGAACTTTTTGAGGAGGAATACTCAGGTTTTGAAAAAAGTTTTTGTATTCTTTTCTCCTGTAAACAGGAGTACCTCCCCCACCCTCACCACATCGGTTTTCAGGAGTCTCTTATGCCCCGTACCCTATTCCCACCCCCACTGCAGACCATCTCATTCCCCCATCCGCACCCTACCCTTCCATCTCTGAGCAGACCCAGCCTTCCCCTGATGTCTTACCATCGGGAAGTTCTTCATGATATCTCTCTTCCACCCTTCTTGCTATGCTCAAGGCTTAGTTTCAAATTTTTCAGGGGACTTTGGCATCTAGCCATTTGTTCTGAACTTGTTCCTGATTCTTCGTCAAGCCTCAGTTTCCCTAATAGGAAGATGGATCTCAGCTTAAACAGGGGCACACTTAGACAGGCTTGGGCTCCCTGCTGAGGCCGGGACATTGCCATGGGAGAAAAACAGGCATCTGAGGCCCAAATGGTGGGGAGGCAGCTGTAGGAGGCAGAGGAGTTGTAGGGGCAGGGAGTCCAGTGGGTAGCGTGGGTGCCAGCTTCACTTCCTCACACACCCTGCTCCCTGGAGAGGGGTAGCAAGGCTGGATTTTTCAAGGAGAGTTAGAAGAAGGAAAAATATGACAGGCTGGGAAAGGACAAGCCTCCAGAGTACGGACCTTTTAACTGAGTGTAATGCATGTCTAGCAACAGACTGGCACACTTGGCATCATGCACAAGGCATTCAGCCCATTTCCTTTCTCGGCCCTCTGCCTCATCTTGACTGAACTTCGGGGAACAAAGATGTGTCTGCCCCCAAGGCTGGACGGCAAGTGGGACAGACTTGTCCTGAGTGGCCAAGTGCGTGTGGAGGTGAAAATGGGGCTGGGACGGGGATGGTGATAGGGAAGAGGAGAGGCGTGCTGTGCCTGGGGGGTACAGAGGCCCTCCCCGGATGGAGTGTCTTGGGGCTACCTATGGTTGGGGTGATAGAGAGGAGTGAGGCTGGACCTGGTGAGCTCAGTTGTCCCAGGTCATGGGGTTCTAGGCCTGTCCACATCTGGAATCTGCTCTGGTGGAGAAAGGGGGAGAGCTTGAAGGGACCCTCACCCAGGGCTTGGTAATTATGGAGAAAAGTGGCTGTGCACAGGATCTTGTCAGCGCTTGATACTTAGTGCTTATCACACTTTCCATTCCCCATGGCTGAGTCTGAGGCTTCTTTTTGCAAAGTGCAAGACCAGAGACATTGAGCAAATGCTAGAGTCACACAGCAGATTAGGATCAGAGGCCATCAAGGAAAAGTCAGGCATCCTAGGCTTCCCAGACTTGGCTGGGAATTGAGTCATGGGAGAGCCAAGAGGGCAATGGTGCACAGCTGAGACCTTGGTGGGGAGAGGCTGTGAGCTCCCAGGGTGGCTTGTCAGGAGGCAGGACACTCTTTGGGGGCAGGGACCTGAAGAGGACTCTGGGAAGGGACCAGAGGCCAGACTCCAAGCCGCAGCCCCTCCCCCGCTTCCACTAGGCTGTCTAACCTCCCTCCCTCCTGCAACCCGAGTCCCGGGCGGGCGGGCGGGCGTATCGGGTGACCGCGGCGACGCAGCCACCAGCCTCCGCCGCTCCTTGGCGTGGCTGCGCCGGCGGGGCCGCGCCGGGGAGGGGGCCGGAGAGGATGTGCACGGCGGCGCGCCGCGCCGCGCCAGGTGGAGTCGCGGTTACCGGGGCGACCGGGGCCCGGGCCGGCTCGGCAGCGGCGGCGGCTCTCGCATTGCAGCAAAGGGCACCGGCGGCGGCGGCGGCTGCGGAGGCGGCCGGGGGAGTGGAGAGCCCGGGCGGGTGGGAGTAAGGGGCCGCCCTCCCTCCCCCGCCCGACGTGGGACCTGGGGCTGGGGGCCCCGCACATACACCTGTGGCCGCAGGTAAGGAGGAGCGGCCGCGGGGGCCGGGGTCGCCGCCTTGGGGTCCGCGGAGGGCGGGGACCCCGAGATGGGGAGCCTTGCTCCGCGGCTCCCAGGGGCCGTCCCGGATTGGGGGGCGCGCAGGCCATTGCGGTTTGTGATGCCTGAGAGACACCCCCTCCCCTCCCCCACAGCGCTCGCAGCCTTCCGCGTGGGCCAGGCCCCCACCCCGAAATGCGGCTGGCGCCCCCACCTCCAACCTCGGAAAGTCATGACCTTCCCGGGGTGCGCCCTCGCCCCCGGCGCAGCGCAGGTCCCACAGCACCCCCCACCACACACGCACTCTGCATCGGGAAGGGGTAGGAGGTGGAGCACAAGCTGGGGGTGGGGGGGTCGGGCATGTGCGCCGCGGGGGGAGGCTGGTGCCCCCGGGGGCACGTTACGCAGCCTCGGCCTGGGGGCCGGGTGTTTACGTGGACGCGTGTTCACTAGAGTTGAGAGGTGGGCGTGTGCGCCGGTGCACGAGGAGCCAGGGGATTAAGGAGTCGGGTGCGACCCATTGGCTGTCCTCCCTCCCTGGAGGATGCATCGTCGAGGCTCGAGGTCAAGGAGGGGTCACGCACCCAAGTAGCCCACAGGGGACGTCTGCCCAGAGGAGCGGAGAGACCTCAGCCAGCGGGACTTAGGATCCTAGGGGGCATGGCCTCGCCCCTCCCGGGGCAAGGCGTTGGGGGGAGGAAGAACCAGGTGCAGGGGGACGGAAGAACCCTACTGAGGGCGCCTAGGGTGGAGGAGGGACTGAGTTAATTTCTCAGCTCCCAGAGGGAAGAAGCTGCTTCCTTTTCTCACCAGGGAGTTTGAGGACTCCCTGGCCTGGCTTCCTTGGGTCTCCGGAGAAGCCCTCCCTCCCCCATTTCTGAAAGCCTTGTCCCTAGAGGTTGGCTGGTTGGCTTCCATCTTACCCTCTCAGATCACCTCTCATTTTGCCCCCGCTCCTGTAGGATTCTTCCTTACAAGTGATTACCCCTGGCAGGGTCTCCCCTACTCAATCTTTTCTTTATTTTTGCCTTCTCACTGCCCTCTGGGAAGGTGAGACTCCTCCCTGAGTATGGGGGAGGGAGACAGCTTGGCACTGCTGTTGAGGTTTTCGCTTGGGGTGGGGAGCCACACCTCTCTTGGGCCCTTCCTGCCCGCTGGGCTTCTTCCAGGGGGTTTCTGGTGCTGGGAAATACCCAGGGAAAAGGCCCAGAAGGCTGAGCAGTGCTAGGTGCCAGGAGATGGAGGGAGTGGTGCCAGACAAGAGTATCCATAGGCATCCCCTTCCTCCTGTGGGCTGGTCCAATTTTCTTGGCATTCATTCATGGTCAAATATTTGTTGAGGGTCTGCTATATATCAGGTGCTGTGTTGCTCACGGCAGGGGGAACAGACAACCTGGAAGAGGATGAGGAGGTAAAGGGCACTGGAGGTTGGAAGGGGAGAGCCCCACCTTAGCAAACAGGGGAGGAGCCCTCTGCTCTCAGTCACCCAAGGCTGTCTCATGGGTTTGACACCCTGGAAGGAGGCAGAGACAGGGGGTGGTCCCCAAGGACCTCTCCCCATTACGGTTTCCCCCTCCCAGGACACTGAGTTGCCAGGAGACTATGTGTCTCATTCCTGGTGGGGCCCACATGAGAGAGGATCATTCTTGCCACTTTCCAGAGAGGACGGAGGGGCTGGATTCACTCCGTGTGCTCTACAGGCCACAGCCAAAAGTCCCAGGACTCTGCTCTCAGCCTCTCCAAGTTCACCAGGCACAGACGCAGCGACTCTTCCATCTTGACCCTCTAATGGGGTTCGGCTGGCCTTTCCTGGGGCACTCATGCTACCCAGTCCTCTCCCCTGGCCCCAGCTAGGGACTCCTCCCTTCCAGGTCTGACTGCCCCGTGGATGTGCCCAATCTTGGGGCCCTGAGGCAGGCCCATGTTGAGGGCATAGCCAATGTGGCTGTAGCCGGGCCCCATCCCTGTCTCCCTCTCTCAGACGAGAGGTGCATCTGCGCATATCCGGTCCACCGTGTTGACACTGGGGGCCGGGTGGGGGTGGGGCATCTTTGCCTCTTTTCAATCAGGAGTTCCCCTACCTGACACATGATGTCTAGGACATCATACGCATGGGACAGTGGCTGAAGTGGCCAGAGGCACCATGATCTGGCTAGTAGGGGGAAAGAGGGATGAGACTTTCTCTTTGTGTGTCTGTGTACTGCTTTGTGTTTCTGCAACTGAGTGTGTGTGTACGTGTATATACTTGTGAATGGGTATCCATGTCTCTGTGTGTTTCTGTGACTCTGGGGGGGATGTTGGAGAAGGTGTGTGTGAATGGTGCCAGTGTCTCTGTGTTTCTGTGACTGGAGTGGAGCTTGTGGGAGTGTGTGTGAGCCAGTCAGGGCCCTGTGGGCGCCCTGTTTGTGTATGAGTGGGGTTGGTGTACGTATGAATATCTCTGTCTCTGAGTTTCTCTTTGTTTCTGGGTTGTTTCTGATCATGGAGGGCTTCTCTCCAAGTGCTGTGTCCCTTTGTGGGTGTGTTTTTGTTGCCCTGGGTGTGTTTGTGGTGATGTCCTTATCGGAGGATGTCTGAGAGTCTGTGCGTGGTGGTGTGGGACCCACGTGTTGCTGGGCACTGTGGGTAGCCCATGTGTACATGGTGTAATGGTGGTGGTGGATGAGGGACCGCGGCCTGCTCTGCAGAGCTGTCCATCACCACCAGGGCTGCAGACATGGCTCTCATCATAAATTCTCCCGTGCCCTCTGCCTGGCTCTGCCGGCCCCTCATGTGTCCACTCCCTCTGCCCCCCCCCCCCCCCCCCCACCGTCACAGGCAGCTGTGGCTAGAGCCTGTTACTCTAGCCCCTCCCCTCCCCTCAGCACCTGTGGGCATCCCCTGGCACCCATGGGGGTGGCATGTATCCATAGATTGTTTTAGGCATTGGCTAGGGCACAGACTTTGCTGTTCCCTTCCCTTGCTAGCATGTGACTGTTTTTTGCATCTCTTGGAGCCAGTGCTGGGGGTAGAGGTGGGGATTGTGGCTCAGATGGAGATAGCCCTGGCGAGTGAACCTCTTCATCTGAGCCCTAGCCTGGCATCACCCCGACCCTCAGGTCTCACTCACGTAAGGCCTCTGTCCCAGCAGTGCCCCTCCACTCAGCCACTGCGCTTGACTCCTCTCTGCCATTAAAGCATTCAGGTGGCACAGGACACCCTGGCATGGTGACCTTCTCCCATCGAAGACCCTCAATGTCTCTCCCCTCTGATAGTGGCTCTGAGGCCTGGGGAATCTTGTCTGCTGGTGCCAGGCACCCCAGGGCCAGGCCATCTGCTGCCTCTGTCTTCCTGCTGAGGCTGGCACCGGTCAGCAGGGTGCCCTCAGCTTTGCCAAGAACCAACCCAGCCTCCAGGCCACTCCTTCCTTGTCCTTAGCCATCTGGAAAGGCCTTCTGGTCTCCAGGGGAAGCAGGGTGACCTTAGGTTATTGTGAATGAGGAGGAACCTGAGGCCCCCATTCTAGGGGTGCAAGGGGACCTCCCCTTTCATCTCTCCGGCCATAGGATGTTGCCCATGCTCCCAATCTCCCCAATTCCCCTTGCTGCCCACGGCTCCCCATCTATTGCCCAGTGCGGTGAGGTGACAGCGTCTGTTTACCCTTCTCTGTAATCCAGGTCCATCATGTTCATAGGCGTCCCTGCCCTGGCCTTGGCCCCAGCCTCCCTCTTCCACTCCCCACCCCATCAACCCTTTCGGGGTCCACTTCCGATCCCACTCTGCTTCACTCTGATGCTTTCTGCTCATCCACCCAGTTAAGTCTAAATACTTTCACTTGGCATTTAAGCCCATTCCTCTGGCCCCAGCCCCTCTTTGCAGCCTAATCTGCTATTTTTCCAGGCCCTGCAACCCAGCCAAATTGGACGATCGACTATTCCCTCAACACACTCTTGGCTTGCCGGCCCCTGAGCACTTGCCCATGCTGTCCCCTCTGCTCAGCATGCCTTTCCTCCTAGTCTCCAGCTGCTCATTTTTCAAGATCCAGCTCAAATGCCACCTCTTCCAGGAAGTTTTTCCTGGCCTGCCACAACCAGATACCATTTCTCTGACCCTGCAGCTCTTCTTCATCTCTGCCAGTGTCTTGTGGGTTCCCCATATCACAGTCATCTTTGCCTTTTCCTACCTGTGACTCTCTAAGGACAGTTACCATGACTAGAATGCATGGCTTGTAAACATCTGGAATGGTTCTTCCCAGCCCCCACCAGCCGGCCTGGCGCCGGCTCAGGGCCGTCCTGGGCCTCAGTAGAGAATGGCATGTACCAGGCATCGTTTCCTTCCTGCTCTTGGGAGGGTGGAGCGCCCATGTCCCAGGGTTGAGTGCTGAGCTCCAAGGGTCTCTAACCTGCCCCTGCCCCTACTCTCTCCTCCCAGCCCCGTATAACCATCTCTTCTCTTATTTCCATCAGCAGCCAAACTACTGGAGTTTCAAGGTCAGTGCGTGGTGCTTCTGCTTCCGTGACAGCTGCATGTGCTCTCCCATCCCTGCCCCTACCCCTCCCTGCACATGCTTTGCACACGGTGTGCGTCTGCACGGGACCTTCTGGTGCGGGCGGTGGGCCTGGGGCTGCAGGCTGTGGCTGCTGCTTTGAGAGAGTCTGGGTGGGCCTGCCAGGGGCTTGTGGATCCAGTGCAGGAGCTGGGGCTGCCTCTGCTGGGAATCTGGGCTGGGAATGCTCAGGCTTCCTCAGGCCGTGAGGGGCATTTGGGAATGAGAGGCTGCCTGACATTTCCGCCAGCCTGGAGAGACTGCTGGCTCTGAGGCAGGGACCTAGACCCCATGATCTTGTTGAGGGCCCTGTTCTCTGAACTCAGATGTCATCTTCCAGGGAGGCCCTGTGACTATGATGGGTCCCTCATCCCTTCCTTACTTTCCACTATGGGGAGCTGGTGAGTGCCAGGCAAGACTCATAGCCCTGCACCCCCAAACCTGTTGCCCAAGTGGAGGGCTAAGCTGAGGGAGGGGTGCCTTCATGCCTCCTGGGAGAGTCTGGACTTTCCACAGCTGGAGAGCTGTCTAGGGCATCCTGCTGACCCTTGGGGGAGCACCCTCGGGTGCCTCCTCCATCTTCTCTGGCACCCGGGCCTAGAACTGAACCAAGTCAGACTACTGCTTGTGTCCTGGAGTCTTCGGTCCCTCAAGTCCCAGGCATGATGACAGGGTGGGAGGCATTCATCCCAGACAACCTGGGCGTCAGCTCACCCCAAGCATCTCCTTTGCATGCATTCTTCCACAGAGAAGTCCCTGAATCAGGGACTTGGGGAATCACAGAATCATGGCGTCAGGCAGATGGCCTTTGCGGAGGAAGCAGTTCAATGCACAGCCGGCCAAGGGCCAGGCTGCCCGTGGTGAATTCCAGCCTGCTATTAACTAACTAGCTCGGTGACCTGGGGCAAGTTACATAATCCCCGGGGCCTCAGTTTCTCCTCTGTAAAATGGAACGACGATATCTGTATCATAGAGTTGTTGTAAAGAATGGAATGAGATACTGCGTGTCCTGAGCACAGTGCCTGGCTCCTAGCAAACCCTCCGTGGTAGCTTACCTCGTTAGCTTTTAGAATTACAGGCTCTGACTTGATTCCCAAATCAGAATCACCTTGCGAAGCTGGCAAAAGTTTCAAGCCTCAGGCCCCAGACCCCAGAGATTCAGATTCAGTGAATGTGGGGTCCTGGAAAGAATGTTTCTAAAAGCTCCCACATGATTCGGCCCCAGTCTGTGGACAGCCACGGGGAACCTCAGCAACTAGCCTGACGCCCCCGCTCAAGGTTCCCTCTGCCTGATCTCTGACCAGGAGTCATCAGCTCCTCTGTGGAACATCTCCAAGGACAGGGGCTCACTGCCTCGCCCGGGAGCCCCTTTCCTGTCTTTGGCGAGCTCCGCTTGAATTACTGTTTTGTTCTCTTGCCATCTCCCTCGTAGTCAGGAAGTCCTTCTGGATGTCTCACTTTTCTCTGCCCTGTTGTCTCAGCCCAGGGCTGGAGAGAACACTAAGGTGCTTTCTCTCTTCTCAAGAGGGTTTTCCACAAAGGTTGTGAGGAGGGGAAGGTGCCCACAGGACCAGGATGGAGACAGGAACTGGCGGAGCAGGGAGTGTGGGCAGCTCTTCTCCCAGGGTTCCCTGGGCAGGTTCCTGCCTTCTCTGCCGTCAGCAGCCCCTGGCATCCCCGTCCCCCATCATTCTGGCCCCTGTTCCATCTTCTTACTGGCATCTCCCTTGTGCCCCCCAGCACTGTGGCCACTCTTACTCATCCCTGCTGGCTGGCTCATTCTGCCTGAATTCTGTAGCCCCTCATCCACACCAGCCTGGCAACCACTGACCTTCCAGTTGCCTTGCACCCCCATGACCACCAGCTCAGACCTGGCTCCTGACACTGCCACGGGGCTGAGGTGAGAGAGAGGGGCACAGGTTGGTACTGGTGATCAGCCTAGATCTGAGCCAAAGGGTCCAAAGTCTGGGCACAGGTGTCCCCAGGTGCACCCAGTCCGACACTGCCTCCCTCCTCACTCACCCATGCCCACCCACTGCTCAAGGCACTGTGCTTGAGGCTGGATGCCCTCTGAGGTCCCCAAATATGACCTTCTACATCCCCAAGCCCTCGAGGCCACTTTGGGGACAGCTGGGCACATCGCCCGATAGAGGAAGATGCTGTCTCTTTTCAAGAGTACTAATCCGATTGGAACAGTAAATTGAGTTAATACAGAAGATAGAGATTAATTTGGGGTTAACCAGGATTTTGGGAAGGAGGGAGCTGAGGAGGAGAATAAATGATTCCTTTTCAGAGATATTTTTACTGTTTTTAAAAAAATTATGACAATGATATATTCTAATTGTGCAAAATTTACCCAGCAGAGAAATGTATAAAGCAAAGAGAGAAAGCTCACTCCTAGCCCCTAGATAACCCATGTTAATGGTTTTGAGGGATTTGTTGTCAAAAACAGGCAACTTACTTTATAGAAAAATACAATTGGGAAATGTGATTTTTTTCCTGATAATATATGTATATATAATACATGTATGTATATAATGTACATAACATGGAATGATGTAAATCTGATTCATTATCTTACTCCCTTAAAAAAATGAGTTTCTGACAGCAACCAGGCGTGAGGGGCGGGGCTGGGGCAGAATGGCAGGAACTGTAGCCCTGAGTGACAGTCCCAGCCTTCAGCCAAAAGTAGGCTCTTAAAGTGCAATTGAAATCATGGTGAGCCCTCCCCCACGGAGGGTAATCAAGCTGTTCCTGGGGCAGGGACTGTCCCTGGGTGACACCCTCCCCTAGCCCCAGCAGCTACCACCCTCAGCTGTAGCTCTCGTCGAGGGGCTGCCCCGCTGGGTCCCTGGGGAGGCCTTCCGGGAGGCTAGCCAGGCCCGATGGCTGTGTGGCAGCATGTGTCTTGCAGGGTGGGGTAGGCCTGGCACTTAACACCATGTGCGCGTGTGGATCACACCGGGCTTAGCATGTGCACTGCATGTACTAGGCAGGTAGTCTCTTTCAAACTGGGGTCCAGCTGGCTTTGGGGGGTTAGGGATGGTTCTCCCAGTCACTCTAAGTCAAGGACATTGTGCCCAGCCCTGCGAGGGATCCTGGGGTCCCTAGCTCTCTCTGCTTTCTCCCTGGGCCCTGCTTCCCGCCCCCACCCCAACTCTCTGAACTCCACGAAGGATAAATTCGCTGCTCACAAACCCGCCGCTTAATTAATGTCTGGAACTAATGCCCCAATTTGCTCAACGATTCTGCTGCTCACCTCGGTGACAAATTTGTGTTGTTGTTGTTCTTTGGAAGCTTAAAATAGCAGGCGTGCCCATGGCTCCTGCTCAGATGGTTTCTTGTCTGGCTTCCCAGGGTGCCTGAGTCCTCTGACCACTCCTTACCTGCTGGGTGTCCCAGCCAGGCCAAGGCCCCAAGAGGTTGGGGAACGCTCCTGCAGCCTCACAGCGAGTCTGGAACCCAGGAGACCCTCCTGTGTGTGTGTGTCACTGGCTGGCAGAGGCTCCCCGGGCCTGGATGGGGGCAGTGGGCAGAGCCAAGGGGCTCATGCTTGGTTCCTCTTGGCCCGCCCTGCCCCTGCAGACCCGCAGCTCGCGCCACACTCAGGGAGCCCAGCCCGGGCTGGCAGACCAGGCTGCCAAGCTGTCATACGCCTCTGCGGAATCGCTGGAGACCATGTCGGAGGCCGAGCTGCCCCTGGGCTTCAGTAGGATGAACCGCTTCCGACAAAGCCTGCCCCTCTCCCGCTCCGCCAGCCAGACCAAGCTGCGCTCGCCAGGTACTGCTCACCCGATCCATCCTCCTCCTGGCCCCTGGCTCCTCCCTTTGCTCTGCTCCCCTGGAACCCTCTTCATCCCCTTCACCATTCTATCTCTCCTCCACCGTCTTTTTGAAGCCTCTGGCTCTCTTCCCCATCTCCCCATCTCCCCACCCCCAGCAATCTCCTCTCCCTCCTTAGCTTCTCTCTTCCCAGCCCTCCTCCATCTCTCTCTCCCCTCACCTCTCTCCATCATCTCTCCCACCCCTCTCTCTCCCTCAGCATCCCCTTTCTTTCCAAGCCTCCTCTCTCCCTTAGGCCTCTCTCACCCCCTTCCTCAGCCCCTTTTCCTTCATCCCCTCCTCTCACCTCTCTCCCCTCAGCAACGACTCCCTCTGAGTTTCTGCCCCACCTGCTCCTGCCCCCAATTCCATTTCCTCATCCAGGCTCCAACCTGTCTGGGGTCAAGGAGGTACCTTGAGAGGCCGGCAGCATGAGGAGTGCCTGGGTGCACCTGCACTCCGGGACAGCATCCGGCCTCAGACCCTGCCTCTGCGGGGCCAGCGCGGCTCCTGAAAGCCCCCCTTGCTCCCCCGGCTGGCGACGTGGTGGTGGCACTGGCAGCGAGGGCGGCATCTCCTTCGCAGGGGTGCTGTTCCTGCAGTTCGGGGAGGAGACTCGGCGCGTGCACATCACGCACGAGGTCAGCAGCCTGGACACGCTGCACGCACTCATCGCGCACATGTTCCCGCAGAAGCTCACCATGGGCATGCTTAAGTCGCCCAACACCGCCATCCTCATCAAAGACGAGGCTCGCAACGTCTTCTACGAGTTGGAGGACGTCCGGTGGGCGTGACCCCGGGGGCTTGGGGCGGGCTTCCCATACTACTACTCTGAACCGGCTGGAGTCCGCGGGGCCGTTCCCCAGCCCTGTACTGACCCCCTCACCCTCTCCTCCCAGAGCCCCACCGCCCCGCCCTCTTCCCCGATCGTCCCAGCCCCACCTCCTCCCCTCCAGAGCATCCACCTCTATTGGTTCACGTTGGCTTGAGCTAACCTGAGAATGGTGCGTGAGGGGGAGATGGACAGGGTGGAGGTTGCTAGGTGTGTGTGTGTTGGTGACAGGCAGCCTGAGCCACGAGATCCACCGAGCAAGTAGTTAGGAAGGGGTTGAGGCTCCTGGCCCCTTACCACCCCTCCTCCCCTCTGCCTGTTTTAGCTGCCCATCCTCATCGCAGGGCTGGGGGATGGTGACCCTCTGTACCTCCCCCCTCCCCCCCCAGGGACATCCAGGACCGCAGTATTATCAAGATCTATAGGAAGGAGCCGCTCTACGCCGCTTTCCCTGGCTCACACCTCACCAACGGGGACCTCCGGGTATGGCTGGGCATGCCCAGGGCACTGGGGAGGCTGGGCAGATGGGGTCCAGGAGCAGTCTAGTCACTTGTCACCAGGGACCAGGGCCAGCTCTGGAGAAGGGAACATAGAGGCTGAAGCAGAGGGGGCCCTCCATTAATTGTGGGGTCATGGAGTCCCTCCCCTCACCTGCCACTTTCCCCTCTTGTTCGCCCAGAATTTCTCTAACAGCCTCTAGATACTCTAGACAGCCTGGCTCAGGAACCACCCCTTTCCCCTTTTGCTTCCCACTCCTCACCATAAGATGGGCTGCGGTTTGCCGCTCTGCTGCGTCTCCATCTGCCACTTCTTCCTCCTGCTGGGAACTCTGATGAGAAAGGGGCCCAAGATGCAGCAGGAGCGAGGGAAGGCAGAAAACAGAAGGGACTTCCTAAGCGTCAGGGGGGAGATGATGCTGGCTCCTCAAGCAAGGAGCAAGGGATCCCCTTTGTGACCAGCCCTATGGGGTTCTGGGGCTGTCTTCTGCAGAGAGAGATGGTGTATGCGTCGCGGGAGTCGTCGCCTACGCGGCGCCTCAACAACCTGTCGCCAGCGCCGCACCTGGCCTCCGGCTCGCCGCCGCCGGGGCTACCGTCCGGGCTACCGTCCGGGCTGCCGTCGGGGCTGCCATCGGGCTCGCCGTCGCGCTCGCGCCTCTCGTACGCCGGGGGGCGCCCGCCGTCCTACGCCGGCAGCCCGGTGCACCACGCGGCCGAGCGGCTGGGGGGCGCCCCCGCCGCCCCGGGCGTCAGCCCCAGCCCCAGCGCCATCCTGGAGCGGCGCGACGTGAAGCCGGACGAGGACCTGGCGGGCAAGGCGGGCGGCATGGTGCTGGTGAAGGGCGAGGGCCTCTACGCCGACCCCTACGGGCTGCTCCACGAGGGCCGCCTGAGCCTGGCCGCGGCCGCCGGCGACCCGTTCGCCTACCCGGGCGCCGGCGGCCTCTACAAGCGCGGCTCGGTGCGCTCGCTCAGCACCTATTCGGCCGCCGCGCTGCAGTCCGACCTGGAGGACTCGCTGTACAAGGCGGCGGGCGGTGGCCCGCTCTACGGCGACGGCTACGGCTTCCGCCTGCCGCCCTCGTCGCCGCAGAAGCTGGCCGACGTGGCGGCACCCCCCGGGGGCCCCCAGCCGCCGCACAGCCCCTACTCGGGGCCGCCCAGCCGCGGCTCGCCGGTGCGCCAGTCCTTCCGCAAAGATTCGGGCTCCTCGTCGGTCTTCGCCGAGAGCCCCGGAGGCAAGAGCCGCAGCGCTGGGGGTTCCTCGACGGCCGGAGCCCCGCCCTCCGAGCTCTTCCCCGGACCTGGGGAGCGCCCGCTCGTCGGGTTCGGGCCGCCTGTGCCAGCCAAGGACACGGAGACCAGGTGAGGGACGCTCGCGATGGGGGAGGCAAAGGGGGCTCTGGAGTCTGTGGCAGGATTGTGTCCCGGACTCTGAGACCCCGGAGTCCTTTGTAGACCCGGAGTAGTCTTGAGGGGTCGCCAGAGTACTGTATCTTGGATGTGGCGGGGAAGGCACTGGAGAGACGAATATGCCATTTTCCCTCCGTCTACAAGTCCTGAAGGGTGGACAAGAGGGCCCCAGTCAAGGACTCTGGGCACCTGGGTTTGCATCCGTTCCCTGACCCTCAGTTTCCCCAACTAAAGTTGAGGCCGAACTAGCATTCTTTAGTGCCGTTCTGCTCAGTTTGCAGCCATGAGAGCTGTCCAGCACAGGGCCGGCTGAAGTTGATGGGTGGGGGTGGGGGGTGGGGGGCGGTACTGGTAAGAAACAGGGATGGGCAGAGAAACACATTCCATTAGGTAGCCTCCCAGCTGGGGGACTCCTGCCCATCATTCAGCTCTCTCCTAAGGGTCAGGGCCAGAGGAAGTAACCAGGGCACTGACTTGTCCTCCTCTGCCCTCAGGCAGCGCTGCTGAGGAGAAGCCATTTGCATTCACACAGCTGTCTTGTGGCCTGTGTGCCAGGCCCTGCACTGGGCACTGTCGATGCCAAGTTGGGCAGACCCTGTTCCTGCCCTGTGTAGTGGGAGAGACACATTAAGAAATACTTGCACTTCCCTTGAGAGGGTGTACAAGTGCTGTGGGAGGAGGGACTCCTCAAGGCTGTTGGGACTCTGGGATGGCCTCAAAGAGAAGGTAGGGAGGAGGGCACGTCAGGCAAGGGGAAAACATGTGCAGAGGTACAGAGAGGCTTGAGTGGGGCCCATTGGGGAGCCACTGGTGAGAGATGAGACTGGAGAGGGAGAGGGTGACTGTCAGGTGGAGAAGGGCCTTACCAATGTTGGGTCGGGGGCTGTGAGCTTGACCTTTAGGCATTGGGATCCTTTGAACTGTCTGTGTGCTGGCACTGGGGAGGGAATGGTATCTCATCTAATTGCCAATCTTAGGAATGGTGGGGGCTGGGCAGGAGGGACCCCATGCCCAGAGCAGGGGTTGCTCAAAGCCCCCATCCTCCCCAGGGAACGCATGGAGGCCATGGAGAAGCAGATTGCCAGCCTCACAGGCCTGGTGCAGAGTGCCCTACTGCGAGGCTCAGAGCCTGAGACCCCCAGGTGAGGCTGTTCTCCCAACACCACTGCCAGGGCTTGTGGTTGGGGCAAGAGGAAGGGGAAGTGGGCAGCAGGAGCCCCGGGCTCAGCTCTGACAATATCTTGCCCTGTGACCCTGGGTGAGCCCTTTCCCTTCTCTGGGACTCCATCCTGAGAACAGAGGACTGGGAGATTATGTTAGGTCTCACCCAGCTTTGAGGGTCTGGGGCTAGCCTGGCCCCCTGATGGCCATCTTTTACAGTGAGAAGATTGAAGGCTCCAATGGAGCAGCCACCCCCTCAGCACGTGAGTGACCCTTTCCCCCACCCCCCACAGGTCCTTCCTTCTCCAAGCCTCAGTTTCCTAATCTGTAAAATGGGGACTGAACAATAGCTACGTGACTGGGCTTCAGTGGATAAGAGTGATCACCTTAGCCCTGGTGCTTTGCTCCCACAGAAGGGCTGACCACCAGTTGGGGAGGGGAGCAGAGCCACATGCCTCTCTGGCTACTGTATGGGGTCAGGAGTGGGGAGGGTCTTGCCGCGGCCCTTCAGGATTTGTTCCCTTTCTTCCATCCCTGTGGCCCCTCTCTGCAGCCTGCGGGTCGGGCGGCAGGAGCAGCGGGGCCACCCCAGTGTCCGGCCCTCCCCCACCTTCGGCTAGCAGCACCCCTGCGGGGCAGCCCACTGCCATCAGCCGTTTGCAGATGCAACTACACCTGCGTGGCCTGCAAAACAGCACCAGTGACCTGCGCAGCCAGCTGCAGCAATTGCGGAAGCTCCAGGTACTGCCCGCTCTGGGCCCTCTCCCCATGCCCAGCCCCTCCGCAAATCTGGCCCCGCCAGAACCCACCCACTCGGGCCAACACCCCTTCCCACAAGTCCCGCCCCATCCCTTGCTCCCTCTTACCTCTCTCCGAACCCTTTCTCTCCCTCCTCTTTCCCTTCCTTGAGTTCCTGCCCCCTCGCTGAATCTTTGCTCCCTAACCAAGCCCCCATCCCTCGCTCATATCCCCCTCACTGAGCCCTCCTTCCCCTTCCCTGAATCCTCCTCTCCTGGAGCCCCAGTCCATCCCTCTGAGCGCCCCCCCGCCGCGCGTCAGTATCCCTCAGGGCAGTCCCAGTTCCCTCCTGCCCCGCCTTGCTCTCCCCTTCCCCGTCCCTTGGGCGGAAGCCCTTCCCAGATCCCCTCGGCTCCCCCTTCCTGAGCCCGCACAGTCTTCCCCGCCCTGCCCCTCCTGGCAGATGGTCCCACCAGTCAGGAGCCTGGCATCGCTATGCCCGCTCCTCAAGAGGGCCCCAAGGTCCGTCAGGTGAGAATAATGAGCAGAGACAGGTTGGAGAGGAGGCAGAGAGTTGCCATCTGGGCAACGGGTAAGATCTCGCTCCCCCCACCCCACCCATTGCCCCAACTCGGCCTTAGAACTGAGTTCAAGCGTTGTTAGTCTTCCCGTCCCAGCCACGGAAACCCTATCAAACCCCAGTGCTTGAGTCCATCATCGAAGCCACAGCCATGCAACCGCATGATCGGCAGAGCCCTACATAGGGCGACGCTTTGCCCCCCAAATATTCCCATCCCCTTCTCCGGCCTCTATATTTTCCCAGAACGTAACTTTGTCCTCCGCCCCCCACCATCCCAGCCCTGCGCTGCTGCTCACGGCCACAGCCGAGCAGCTGCATCTTCTGTGGAGCCCGCCCGGCACCGGGCTGTCCTCTGCGCTCCTCCTCCCTTCCCGGCCCTGTCCCTGCTGCGCGCCCCCATTCCCTGCCACCCCAGTCCATCCGTCCATCTGCGTCCCGCAGCTCCAGAACCTGGAGTCGCTGCGCGCGCTGCTGAAGGGCACGGAGGCGGAGCTGAGCATGCGCGTGTCGGAGGCGGCGCGGCGGCAGGAGGACCCGCTGCAGCGGCAGCGCACCCTGGTGGAGGAGGAGCGGCTGCGCTACCTCAACGACGAGGAGCTCATTACCCAGCAGCTCAAGTGAGGCTGGGCTCGGCTGCGGAGGGAGGGCTAGGGGTGCGGCCCGGGGGGCCTGCAGCCTGGTTTCACTGGAAGGCGAAGCTCCCTTCCTTCTGAATCACAGCTGACCAAAGGGTCTGTTCTGAAGCCTGATTTCTCTCTCTGTGGCCTGATTTCTCTGTGACCCACAAACCTTTGACCATCTGGCACAATTCCTGAGTTCTTTTTTCTGGCTTGATGCCTGCTTGTGCTATGATCTTGCTTTCTAGTGGTCCACAGTCTGGCTTCCTCGTGGCTTGCAGCCTTACTCTCAGGTGGCCAGCTGCCGGATTTCACTCTGCCCTCTGCCTGCTTTCATTGTGGCCTGTGATCTGTGCAAACTGACCCTTGGGTGGAGCATTTAGGTGTTGCCAGCTTGGTCAGCTCGGTGCTGACCAGCCACAGTTACCACGCTCCAATTCCCTGAGCTCTGAGACCAGGTATAACCAAGGAAAATCCTCCTCCCATCCTGGTGCAGCTCAAACAGGGCTCTAGCTTTTTCAGAGAACAGCCAGCCCCCAAATGCTTAGACACGGAAGGGTTAACAGAAGACAGTCTTCTGATCCAAATTTAGCAAGCGGCTGTCTGGCCAAGATTCGATTGTCTGGCACCATTGAAGGGAGAAGCTGCCTTTCACTGTCCTTCCTCGGAGTGAGTGCCCCCACCCTGCTGCAGCCTTGCCTTGTCAGTCATTGGGGTCTGAGACAGAGGTCTGCTCCTTCCTCTGGCTTCTCTCTTGGTGGCACAGGGCACAAGGGGACCCGAGGTCCATCTCCAGCACTGAGAGGCTGTACGATCAGGGCAGTTTCTGCCCTTCCCTGCTCGTTGGCTTTATCATTTGTGCCCAGTATTAGGATTTTTGCAGTTCCTTCCAGAGAGAGCTGGGGTTCTACTGGCCAGAGACCAGGAGAGGCTGCTCAGAGGAGCCCACCTTCCTCACCAAGTCATATTGGGTTGTACCTCTTGAAAGAGGCTTCTTGAGAAAGGTCCCTGTTCCTCAGCCTGGGGCCCACACAGCCTGGTGGTACATGTGCATTTCAGGGAGGCACAAGGCAAGGATTCACATGACCCCTTGTGGCTGAGATAAAATAAGGGCCCATCCCACTTGGAAATAAGCCCGCAGCAGCCACCCTATCACTCCAGGTGTGAAAGCTTGGTGACAACTCCAGTCACATCTCCAAGTAGACTGGCAGCTGCCATCCTCCTCCCCCAGGGAATTCCATTTACCCAACTTTCCTGTCCTTTCCTTGCCCCTTTTCACTCAGTGCAGAAGAGCTGGGTTGGAATTTTCAAAAGGAACTTTCCTGAGACATTAAAGGAAAATAAAAGGAAATATAAAAGCACAGAGGCAGAAGAGATGAAAGGACGGATTTGTGCTCTGTCATATGAGTGTCTGGTCCTCAGCTTCCTGGGGACCTCAGTTCTTCAGGAACGCGTAGTCGTCACCCCTGCCCTGTTATCAAACCTGTTACTCAGAATGCTCACTTGAGAGAGCTTGGTGCTGATATGCTGCTTCTGGCAGGATTCTGCATCCACTTTGAAGGGGGCTCCTGCCTTTTTGGGGTGGGGTCTGCGCTTGGCTGCACACCAGCCCTGCAGTGGCACCGGCTTGGCCATGAGGGCCCTCCCTGCCCAGCCCTCATAGCCTCCCCAGGAGTTAGGTCGACCAGCAGGCCTATCTTTACCCCTGCTCTGTGTGCTTGCTCTTGCTCGCTACAGTCTGCCCGTTCCTCCTGCCCTGGCATCCTGCTGTAAGTTAAGGCTGATTCTGTGCTTTATTCAGCTTAGCTCACTCACCTGTCCTTTTAGCCAAGCGCTTGAGCTCTGTCTAGACATTGCCCCTAGAGGCAGCCTCTGCTGATTGAGACCTTTTGGCCTCTGGAGCCTAACTTGGCCTAAGCCACGGCCAGCTTTGTAGGCATGCGACCTGCACAGTCACGCAGGGCCCCACACAGTCCGTAAGTTCGTAAGGGCCCCATGGCTTGGTTTAATGCTCTGCTATTGCAGTCTTGAAATTCTTAATAATTTAATAATTTTTCAATTAGGGGCAAAATCTTCATTTGAATCTTCTTCGAATTATATAGCTGGTTCTGTCCTGACCCTCCCATTTCGGCCCTTCCAGGACACTTTCTGATCCCAGTGTCTAGACTTGGGCTGGTCTGGGACTCATTTGCAGAGCCTGCCCGAGTTAGGGGCTCTAAAACTTTAGCAGATTGCACGGTCAGAAAATCCAGGTGCTGACTGAGCTTAAGGGAGGCCTCGTCCCTTTGGCCTGAGAATTGCAGTGTTGTCTCCTCCTGAAGGCCTACCTGAGTCCTCCTTCAAATGAGGGTCCTTTCTCCCTCAAAGTGACGTTTGGGAGTGACCTTTTTACACACAGGCACGCTTTGAGCCAGTCAGGTGTCACACACAGCAGAGGAGAGTTCTTTCCCATGTGGCGGAGTGAGGGCTGGGTGGGACCGTGGGTGGGTGTGGGGTGATGTTAGTCCAGTGTGGAAGGAGATGCAGCTGAACCCAATGGCTGAAGTCAGACGTGAGTAGATACTGCTTTGCCACAAAATAGGTATATGACCTTGGACAAGTTACTTAATCTCCCTGAGCCTCTTTTTTTTTCCTTAATGCCAAAGCCTGTTGTATTAGTTCGGGTAGCTAATTAATTAGTTGGGGTAGCTGCTATAACAAATTGTGTAATAGTTCAAAAGTAATAGACAGATCTTTTTTTCTCGTGGCACAGTATTGGGTGGGTTAGTGGAGTGGCCCTCCTCCATGCAGTCATTCTGGGACCCAGGCTAATGGCGGCTTTGCCATCTTCAATATGTGCCTTCCAAGATCACCCACGAGATCATTGCCTTTCAATCAACAAGAAGGGGAAAAGAGCATGGAGGGGCTTCCAGGGAGGTTTTTATGGGCCAGGCCTGGAAGCAGCAGGTCCTCCTTCTACTCATATTCCGTTGGCTAGACCTGATTCGAATGGCCACTTCTAACTTCAAGGGAGGCTGGGAAGTGTGGTTTAGTGTCTGAGCTACTGTTTGTCAATGTGTAAACTGGAAGTAAAAATGGTTCCCACTCACAGGATTTGTTGTGAGGATTAACTAAGGTAATAGCAATGAAGGGCTGGATGTGGCGCCTGGGAGGCAGCAAGTGCTCGGTAAAAGATCGCTCTTGAACTGGTGGTGTTGAGTCATAGGAGTTTGTCTTTGGCTCCAACATCGTCTGTCTTCCCCTGCCAGTTGGATGAAGATGTGTAAGGCATGCTGATAAGATTTGCTGATGACACAGAGCTTTGATGGGGAACAAATCTGTTGGATAGTAGGACTGAGATTTGGAAGTCGTTCCCACCTGGATTGTTGAACTGAAATCCCACAGATGAGATTTGACAGGAACGGATGTAAAGTCCGGCATGTGGGTCAGGGATGTCGGTGACTCCGGCACAGAACTGAGATGACCTACCTGGGCAGCGGTTCATTTCTTTCGCTTATTCACTCATTCCACAATTATTTACCAGACATCTCTTCTGCTCCAGGCACCAGGCCAGGTGCTGAGAATCGGAGATGAATCCGGAGGATGTGGTCCCTGCCTGCCTGGAGCTGCACAGCCCAGCAAACAGGGGTTTGGGGAGCTGGAAGCAGACCCCCGACCCCAGTGTAGGGAGTTGGGGAGAGGTTCCCATTGAGACCTGAGCATGAGTGGGAATTAGTCACACGTGTGCATGTGTGCGTGCATACGTGTGTTCATGTGTATGGGTGAATGGAGTGTTCTAGGCAGAGGAAATGGTATTATAAAGGCCTAGAGAGGGCAGCACATGCAAGGACCTCAGAGAAGTTCTGGATGGTTCTAAACAAGCAAGCCAGATGAGAACAGGGGATGTGGCTGGAGGGAAAATCCAAGCAGCCCACAGGGCCTGACCCCTTCCTCATCTGCATAGCCTCATTTAATCCTCACTGTGGCCCCAGGAGGGAAGAACTCTTACCACCCCCATTTTCTAGATGAGGAAATTGAGGCCTGGAGATAGTAGTAATTTGTCCAAGATCTCTCCACCGGAACAGGCAGAGCTGGGATTGGAATTGGGCTCTGTCTGACTCTAGAGCCAAATTTTCAACTCCTACCCTCCTGCCCTTCTTGGCTGCATTGAAGAGTTTGGATTTTAGCCTCCAAATGATGGGATCCATTTAGGGTTCAACACAGAGGGTGGTGACTTGTTCCGATTTACATTTTAGAAAGATGTGGGATTTTAAACAAGCTCATCGTAAACCAGCTGAAAATTGAAAGCAGTTTTGTCCTCAAGGAAAGAGGCTGAGTGTCTGGAGCGTTTGAGAAAAGGTAGATGGACATGGCAGTGCCACCGCACAAGAGAAGAGACCTCTTAGGGGCACGCGCAGCTGCCTTCTGTTCTCTGAAAGGCTGCCAAGTTCTCTGCTGCTTCCTTGGCAGAATGAGAATCAGAGGATGCAAGTTATAGGGAGAGAAATTTGCACTGATGTTGCTAAGATCAGAACTTCAAAGGGGGGACCCAGGGCCCTGTTAGGCTGCTCTTCTGAGGTCTCATCTCAGAGGTTTGGCATTTCTGATTTCACTTGGCCATTGGCCTGGTGGATAACTTCTAACATTGATCTGACTGGTGGCCTGATTTCTTTCTAGCTGCCCAATTTCAGGGGGCTGGGCTGGGGCCAGAGGGGCTGAGAGGGTCTCTCTGTGGCTGCAGTGACCTGGAGAAGTCGGTAGAGAAGATCCAGAGGGACATGTCCCACAACCACCGGCTGGTGCCTGGGCCCGAGCTGGAGGAGAAGGCGCTGGTGCTGAAGCAGCTTGGGGAGACGCTGACTGAGCTCAAGGGTGAGCCGGGGGACCAGCGAGTGTGGCACGTGGTCCAGGGCAGGAGTCCCTGCTGCACCCCAACCCCCAGCCCCAGGCACTACCCTCCCTGCTGCCCAGCCTCCCAGTCCTCGGAGCTGCCCCCTCCCCAGCTCACTCCTTCTGTCCCCTCAGCTCACTTCCCAGGTCTGCAGAGCAAGATGAGGGTGGTGCTGCGCGTGGAGGTGGAGGCCGTGAAGTTCCTGAAGGAGGAGCCACAGCGCCTGGACGGGCTGCTCAAGCGCTGCCGTGGGGTCACAGACACGCTGGCCCAGATCCGAAGGTCATTCTATCCCTGACCTCTTATCTCTGACCTCCGATTTCCCATGGGGTCACACACCGGGCCCAGATCCATAGATGGGCCTGACTCCTTAGCCTGACTCCCCAAAGGTCACTGATGTGCCAACTGGATCTGCACCTCAACTCTGACCTGTGACCCCTCGCGTGTTGTACTCTTGGCTGTCTCTTACGCTGGATGCAGTCACTCCTCCCGGGCCCTTCCACCTGTCCTGCCACATCCCAGAGCCCTCCTCACACCCTGCCTCCCTCAGGCCAGGTTTCCTCCCATGGGGCCACCACCTTACTGGCCTCACAGCTCCTCCTAACTCTCCCAACCCCAGGCAAGTGGACGAGGGTGTGTGGCCACCCCCAAACAGCCTCCTGAGTCAGTCCCCCAAGAAGGTGACGGCCGAAACTGACTTCAACAAGAGCTTGGACTTCGAAATGCCGCCGCCCAGCCCGCCGCTGAACATCCATGAGCTGAGTGGGCCGACCGAGGGAGCCGCTCCCACCCCCAAGGGGGGCAACCCCACCAAAGGCCTGGACACTCCTGGCAAGAGAAGCGTGGACAAGGCTGTGTCTGTTGAGGTGCTGGGCCTGGGACGGGGGGCATGAGCTAGGCCCATGCTTTCTTACACCATCCTAAGTTGAGAAGTGCCAACGCATGGGTGCTTTTTCTGGGGGAGAAGGAAGTCTGAGAAGCATATTGAGGGCAGCATTAGTCCTGCTAGACAGAAAAGCATATCATAAAGCTATAATAATTAAGGCAGTGTGGTGTTTGCATAAGAATAGACTCTGTAGTCAATGAAACAGAATACAATGTCCCCAAACAGGTCCAAGTATATCAAGAGAGTGGTATATAATGAAGGTGACATTCTATACTCCTGGGGAAAGCATGTAATACCCAAGGAGAAGTTTGAGGGTCCTCCAGGGGCCAGACCAGATGTGAGGCTTCCTTTTCCCTTCCTTGCATGTGTGGCTGGTGGGGGACTGGGGCCGCAGAGGCCCAGCAGCAGGCACCTGCTCTGGTCCTGACTCTTGCCCCCTCCTCTCAAGGCTGCCGAGCGGGACTGGGAGGAGAAGCGGGCAGCCCTGACTCAGTACAGCGCCAAGGACATCAACCGGCTGCTGGAAGAGACACAGGCAGAGCTGCTGAAGGCCATCCCTGACCTGGACTGTGCGAGCAAGGCCCACCCAGGCCCGGCCCCCACCCCTGACCACAAGCCCCCCAAGGTCCCCCATGGCCAGAAGGCAGCCCCCCGAACGGAACCCAGTGGGAGGAGGGGCTCAGGTATGGGGGCTGGGAGGGGGCTGGTGAAGAGCCCAGAGGAGGGGAGCCCCATCCCCAGGAGCTGTCAGGTTGATGGGGGAGGCACAGGGGGTAAGAATCTTTGTGATCAGGCTGCCAGAGCAGGGAGGTGCCGGGCCGTCAGCAGCCCAACCCTCAGCCACTAAAGGTAGACCCAGAAGGATAAGGTAGAACTGGATTCTATCCAGGGTCTTTCCGCTGCCCTGACTGCTACTGAGAGGACCACATAGGGAGGATGAGTGAGTCCAGACAGGGTCTGCATTCATACAGACAGGCAGTGCTGATCCATACGCATGTGGCTCCTGTGCTCTTGGAGCCTGTGAGCTCACAGGGAGGGCAGAAATCCAGACCAGAAATGGCAGTCATCATTCATTTATTAATTCCTACCACACATATTTGCTAAGCACCTACTGCGTTCTCGGTGCTGGGGATAAGGAGAGAAGACGCTGCTCACTTTCCGGAAGCTTAAAATCTAGTGGGGGAATAATACCACCATTTATGCTTATCAAGCGCTTACTGTGTGACAAGAACTGCTCCAAACACTTTCTATATGTTAATCCTTATAATTTCACAACAACCCCAGGAGGCAGATACAGGAATCATTCCCATTTTACAAATGAGGACACTAAGGCTCAATGTGGCTAAGTCGTCTGCCCCAGGCCATGCCTAGTGTGTGAACCAGGAATAGGACGCAGGTGCTAAAAGCAGCAGCGGAGAGGAGCTCTATGCTGTGCAGTCCTAGAGGAGGCCCTGGGAGGGCAGGAAGGGCTTCCTGGAGGAGGGGTCTTTGTGCTGGAGTCTTGAGAACAAGTAGGCCAGTGAGAGAAGGCATTCCAGGGAGAGGAACATTGAGAGCAAATGCCCAGAGGTGTGTGCTGTTGGCGAGGAGGGTTCAGGCCAGGCGTAGTGAGTAGAGCTGAGGCTGAAAGATTGGCAGGCATGGAGGGTGCTGGGCCAAGGGGCTTGGACGTGGTTTGGGGTAATGGGGAGCCACTGGGGGATCAAAGGCTGAGGAGTGTCAAGTGTGAGGACTTTTCTGCAGGTTGCCCTGGAAACAGCCCCCACCCCCAAAAGAACTGGGGGAAGGGAGAGCCTGGTGTGCAGGGCCAGGCTCTTGCAATTAGTAACTGCTCTCGCTTCATGGAGAAAGGATGAGGATGTGTGCCAGGGCGGGGGCTGGGGGGCGGTGGGAAAGAGATGGATTATGGCAGCACTTCTCAGACTTGAATGTGGGCGTCAAGTCACCCAGGGAGCTGCAAAAATGTGGATTCTGATTCAGTAGCTCTGGGTGGGCCTGAGCTTCTGCACTTCTAACAAGCTCCCAGGTGCTGCCGGTGCTGCTGGTCCATGGGCCACACTTTGGATAGCAAGGGGTGGGAGTGCTGGAAGAGGAGGAGTGACAGGGCTCAGGGCTGAATTGCAGGGGAGGTGGGGGAGAAGGAGGATGGGGCCTGTGTCCTTTCCCCTGAGCTCTCCTCTCCCCTCCTCCCGGGAAGAAGGAGCGAGGTTTATCCCCTTGGAGTCAGATGTGGCGCGCAGACTGCAGGGTTACAGGTCTCTGACGTGAGGCCCTTGGCTGCCCACAGATGAGCTGACGGTGCCCCGGTACCGCACGGAGAAGCCCTCCAAGTCGCCCCCACCGCCCCCTCCCCGCCGGAGCTTTCCCTCTTCCCATGGCCTGACCACCACACGCACAGGAGAGGTTGTGGTCACCAGCAAGAAGGACTCAGCCTTCATCAAGGTACCACCCCCACCTTGGGCTGGGGACAAGAGGAGTTGAGTGGGGGCCATGCCTGAGATGACCTCTGGAGACTCTCTGGGGTGGCCTCTCTCAGGGGAAGTGCAAGGAAAGAAGGGGGCTGGCCAATGGTGACCACTTCTGGCTTGGGATCCCTGTGTATTTGTCCTGCTTGCAACCCAGGCCCCTGCCTACTGGGGGCCATCCTGGCAGGGGACAGAGGAAGTGGCAGATGAGGAGCTGGGGCAGGTGGGAGGTGGTCTGGAACTGATGGGGCCTAGGAGGTGAGCTGGTGCTGGAGGGGGCACAGAGCCTCGTCTTGACGGGGACCTGCACCTTGCAGAAGGCCGAGTCTGAGGAGCTGGAGGTGCAGAAGCCCCAAGTGAAGCTGCGCCGGACGGTGTCGGAGGTGGCCCGCCCAGCCTCCACGCCGCCCATCATGGCCTCTGCTATCAAGGATGAGGACGATGAGGACCGCATCATCGCAGAGCTGGAGGTGGGTCAGGGGCCCTCCTGGCCCTGAGTCATCAACCAGGCCGGCTCCCTTTTCCTGACAAGCTGACCCCAGGGCAAGGTGGCTGGACTAGGACAGGTGGATGGCCTCTCGGGCTACCTGCTGAGGCTGGCCTGTTCAGGACCCCAGCCTTCTTGCCTCAATTTCTTCTCCACTGTAAAATGGGGGAGGGGGTCTAGAGTCCCTCCTTGCAGATTTGAGTTTCTTTATTGTAGTCCCTGAGACCCTCCAGATACCCTGAGACCCCTGTTCTCTGAGACCCCCATCGCTGAGTGTTCTGAGAACAGAGTACTTTAACCCTTCATACCCAAGTGCCTCGAGCCCCTGCGAGTACTTAGGTCACCCATACCAAGTGTTCTCAGCCTCCCTCCCCAAGTGGCTGGAGACCTTGGACACTCTGCCTCTAGGGGGCAGAGTGGCCAGTGGCCGTGGGAAGGGTCCAAGGAGTGAGCCTGGGGTCCCAGTGCCAGCCCAGGCCACCCCTTCCCATGGTCACCTGGGCCGTGGGCCAGCACCCCCATCCTCTCTGTGCCCTCTCCTCCAAACCTGCCCCCACCTTCTGCTCCCCAGGTGTTTGAGAGAAGCTCAGTGTCTTCCCTCCCCCCCACGCCCCGCCGCCAGCTGATCCCCACCTTGCTGTCCCCCCAGGACCTGGGGCCCCCCAGGGGCTCAGCCCCGGGCCCCCCATGGAAGGTAACGGGCTGCCCCCACCTCTCACGGCGCTCTCTCTGCCTGTGCCTCCACAGCTTCCTCTCCTCACCTCTCACGCTTACTCACCTCTCCAGTCCCGCCACTGCCACAGCCACAGCCTTACCACGCAGACTCCCCCTCCCCAGCTTCAAGGACAGGTGTAACCCTCCCTTCCCTCCTGGAGACCCTGCAGCCTGGTATCTGGTGGCCCCTTGGGTCTGTGTTTTCTTACAGGCTTGATTCCGAGTCTGGCCCGTGGTGGCCTGGATATTTTGTTCCAATCTGCAGCCCGAGTTTGGTCTGGCCCGAAGCCTGGGTTTTGTCTTGGTCTAAGATTAGAGTTTGGGTGTTGCTCACTACATTACTTTAGGTCCAGCTCCAAACCTGACTTTGGCCTGAACCCTTGCCTAGTCTCTGCCTGGTCCCCTTACTCTGCTGCCTGTGCCAGGTGGGGGCTCCGTTTCTCCCACTGGAATCTATGCCTTTCACTGGGGGCCAGGATACGCCAGGAGGAAGGCTCACTGACGGCCTCCCTCCAGCCCATGGCCCCACCTGGTCAGGGAGCTTGGTATGGAAGAAACCCACACCCTTCCTTGGCTGCTGGTTCTCTCTCACAGTGTTGGAAAGTTCTTCCTCTCTCTAACTTCAGTCCTTGCTGCTGTCCTGCTGCACTTATTTCCTCTTTATTCTTTCTTGGGAATTTGGGGGTGGACCTGCTCTCTGTACCCCCAGGGGACTGTGCTTGGGGGATGGTGGTCTGGGAATCTCTCCCTCTGCCCAGTCAGCATGGGGCAGGAGGGCCTCTGCTCTGAGGGGGATAGCTTCCCATGCACACACATGTCACCTGCCTTGTCTGGTTCTCCTTGGCCCACAGAGGCATCCATGCTGGCCGCCACCTGATTTCTGGGCTGGCTTGAGGCCTGGTGGCACTTTGGCTCCCTGGCTAGGGGGAGCAGACAGGCACCAGACAGGTGGACAGTGCTGTCTGCTGGGCAGAGGGGGGCACAGAGCAGTGTGGAAGGGTGCCCCCCCAGCTGGCTGTGCCCTCAACGCCTTGGCCTGCTGCGCCCAGGCCCTGCCCCTTTCTGGCCCTGGGAACCAATCCTGAAGGGGTCCAGTGGGCCAAGCTCTTCTGCTGGCCTTTTGGGCTGGCTGACCCTCTGCGTCCTGAGGTGCCATCAGGCAGTGGAGCCAGCGGGCATGGGTCACTTCTCTGCCTTCCCAGTCTGCACCCCCACCTCCAGGTAAGCGGGTGTCAGGGCTGGGCGGGCTGTCTTGGGAGGGGGCTTGGGGTCCCTGCTGGCCTCCACACATCTCCCCATGGCTCCTTTTAGTGGAAAGAGCACTGGACTTGGAGTCAGACTGCCTGGGTTCAAATCCTGGCTCTGCCACTAGCTAGCTGTGAGTAAGTGACCCTGGGTGAATCACGTGACCCCTACCCTTGACTTCCTCATCTGTAAAGTGGGGACAATAAGAGTAGTAGCCATTGTGTGGGTTGTAGTGAGGATTAAAGATGAAGACATATGTGATCCTGCCAGCACGAGACTGCTCAGAATTAGACCAGAATTCACTGGAGGTAGCTGGGGGTTTGGGGGTCTCTCTCTGTGCCCCTACCAAAGCCAGAGCTGGGGATGCTCACACAGAAGCAAATGCTCCAGCTTTGCGGAGCCTGTGTGCAGCAGAGGGCCTTGGCTGAGCCCCTCCCCTTGTGGCTGTGAAGCCCTTGGAGAAAGCTCTGAAAGCAGGGGGTGGGGGCCCAGGATCTCTGGCCTGAGATGAGGATGACAGCCCCATCATCAGAGGCCAGAGACCCACACCGGTCTCCACCCGCACAGGGCTGCCCGTCTCAGTCACTCAGTCCAACTCAACAAAGAGCTACTATTTATTGAGCACTTACCACGTGCCGGGCACTGTTCTAAGCAGACGCCCACGTGAGCTCACTTGGTTCTCTACCAGCCTCACATCACCCCATCGTACAGATGGGCACACTCGTGGGAGCACCCGTGAGACCTGCTTCCGGACTTAACACGAGTGATGAGAAGTACACACGTGTCTGTGCTTCTGGGGAAACTGCCGTCTCCTCTGGACAGTGGGAGACCATAGGGTGTGGTGGAAAGAGGCCTGACTTCTACTCTCAGCTTTGCCCCTAACTTGCTGGGTAAATTCAGTCAGGACCCTCCCCTGCCTCAGTTTCCCCATGTATGAAAAGAAGGGGCTGGGCTCATCCATGTCCAACCCCCATCCCGGCTTGGAGCATTTTGGTTTGCATGGATCACATTCTCCCTTGTCTTTCTTCTCCCCCCCAGGCTGCCCCAGGCCCCAGGACCTTCTGTGTTCCCCGGATCATCTTGACGGAGTGTGCCCCCAACCCTCCCTCCCCACTGGAGGCCAGGCTTGAGGAACCCGGTTCCAGGACGCCCCCCACCCCACGACCTCGGACCCTGGCTGGCAGCGGGAGGGGCTGGGATGGCCTATGGGCCCCGCCAGGGATGGTGGCCGAGGCTTCCCAGCCCAGGAGCAGCTTGATGCCCAAGAAGGAAGGGGCAGCTCTCAAGGGACTGGGGATAGGGGGCTGCTGCCCAGAGGAGGGAGGAGCCGGGGTTCCCTGTCCTCAGGGACCAGCCCCCGACGGGGCTCAGGAGCCCTCCACTGTTGAGACCCACCCAGAGGAGACCCACAGTGACTCTGGACATGATGCCCAATCCTGCAGTGGCCAGCCTGCTGCTGGCCCGGGCTGCCCAGTGAGGGGTGCCACCACCCAGCAGATGGACAGCCTAGAGGAAACTCTCCGGGAGCTGGAAGCCACCCTGAGCCAGATGGGCACGGCTCCTGCCACGGGCCCCCCTGGCAGCCCTCTGCCCCTGCCCCCTGGTCCCCAGGTGGCTGCCTCCTCCCCTGTCCTCCCCTCCTGCCTTCATGCTCCAGTCTCTTGGTCTTCAGAGCTTGAGGGGGGAGAGGGCTCTGCAGGACCACTATGCCAGCCCCCTCCTCCCACTGGCCTCCTCTCAGCTCCTGCCACCCTCCTGGGAGCCTGGCACCAGGGTGGAGTTTGCAGGCAGATCCTGAGGGAGGCTGGGAAGCTGGCCTACTCAGGGATCAGCCCAGCCAGCCCAGGCAGGGACCAGGGCCTCTCCCCTCTGCTCTGTATCTGTAAACCAACAAATAAAGTTCTCTCCCCCTTTTCCATCCCTGCGCTCCCCTCCCCCTCTCCTGTCTGACTCTCTCTGTCTCTTTTGTTTCTCTGCCTGCGCCTCTGGATCCTAGGGCTCCTCTGGGCCTGCGTGGTGCCTGGGGTGGTTCAAGGGGCCGGACTTGTCCATCCCTAGGGAGACTTCACCCTTGTCCTCCCATTTGGAGGAAGACATGGGCCTGGTGCTGCCAGTCCTGGTCTGTCTGCCTTTATTAAGACACCCTCCATCCCCCAAATCTCAGACATGTTCTCCTGGGCCCAGGATGGTGCCCCTGGCCAGGAGTAGGAGTGCTACCAGGGACACTTGCTTTAGAAGTGGCTCCCCCAGGAGGTCACCAGCTGTCCCTGGGCTATTCAAGGAAATTACCAAAGAATTCTCACTCAGGAGCTGTTGGGAACCTGGCTGGGGGCCCCTGTCCCCTCTCCTGCAGAGGGGCCTTAAACCTGGCCTCAGAGTGTGGAGGTCCAGGGAGTCCTGGACAGGGATGTGGAGCCAGGGAAGGGTTTCCAGGTCTCAAAGGGCCCACCAAGGAGGTCCCAGCCCCAGAGGCTCCACTTGGTATCTAGGAGTCCTATATGATCCCACTTCCAACCCCAACTCTGTTTCTCTTCCCACAGAGTGGCGGTGGCAGCGTGCCACCCATGAAGGTGGTGACCGCGGGGGCTTCTCGGCTGAAGGCGGCTCAGGGCCAGGCAGGCAGCCCCGACAAAGGCAAGCACGGCAAGCAGAGGGCCGAGTACATGAGGATCCAGGCCCAGCAGCAGGTAGGCGTGGGCACTGCAGCACCCCCCCCCAACAATGTGCTCCCGCTGTGTGCAGGCCATCTCCTGCCCGTATTCCGGGGACCACCTTCCCTCCAGCTGCCCAGAGAAAGCCTCCCCGCCAGGACTGCCCCATTGGTCCTTCGAGCCGTCTTCTCCTTGCTCTCCCAATCCCAGTGCTCTGGGTCTGGTTTAGAACATATGTTCTCAGCGAGGCCGCTTCCATCAGGAGGCCCCTCACTCAGGGCAGAGAGAGCCCTTCCCCCACTGCTCCCCGAGGAGGGGGAGCAAGGGGACTCATGTCTCCACCAGCCCCAGTGCCTGGGCCCCTTGTCCAGCCGGCCCTGGGGTGTGGAAGGGGCCTTGATCCCCCTTAGTCTTCCTGCCTCTCCACTCCTCTCCTCTGCTTCCTTCTCTCTGCTCTCGGTCCCGCCTTCTCGTTGGGGCTCCCACTCTCAGCCTCCCTCTTAGCTCTTAGGCCATCTCCCAGCTGAGGGAGGAACCAGTTTTGCATCTGCTTTCCAGTCTCGTGTTTTGGTTTCAGTGGGTTCCCTGCTGACATTCGGGGTGAGGGGGGGAGAAGAGGGAGAGGGCCTTTGGCTCCCAGGTGGGGGGTGGGTAGGAGTGGCCAGGCGATGCACCCTCTTTCAGATTTAGTTACTGGGCTTGGCGACAGTGTACAGAGTAGACAACCCCATCTGTGGATGTTTCTGCCCCGTGGCCCACCGTGTGGCCCAGTCAGAAGGTACAGGGTGGTCCCTGGGCCTAGATGTCGAGAGAGACCTTTCATGTATTCTTTTGTTTCGTTAATACTTCTGAGCAGCTCCTGCATGCCAGGATGGGAGTGGAGCCATGAAATGTCCAGACGCTGTGACTTGAAGAAGGTTCTAGGCTCAGAGGCAGGAAGTTAGAGATGAGTGAGTCCAGCCACCTCCTTTACAGATGAGGGGACAGCTCAGAGAAGGAAAGGGAGTTCCCAAGAGTGCACAGCAAGGTGGCATCAGAGCCAGGACTGAGACCCAGGGCTCCCAAAGCCCTTCCCACCACATGGCCCTGCAACAGCCCTGGGCACACGGGGCCTTGCCTGTCTGCTGGTTCCCTGGAGAATCCAGGGGAGATGGGCCATCCAGGCACGCCCCCCGCCCCCAACCAGGCTCTCCTCACTAGCTCCCTGCTAGCCCACTGTCTTCCTCATGGGTTCCCAGCCACACCCTGCAAATCCTACCCCCAGCTCTTTTCCCCGCCGCCACCATGGATGAATTCCCCTCGTCCTGTCCAGGCTGGTCCCTCCGTTGTGTCCAGAACAGCAGCTGACATTTATGGGGTGTTCACTTCTGCCAGACACACACATCATCTCATTTCCCACTCACCACACCACTCTGAGGAAGGTCCTTGTTATCCTCGTTTGATAGATGGGGAAACTGAGCCTTTACCCAAGGTCACATAACTGGCAAGTGGTGGAGTGGGATTCAAATCCGGACTGTCTGACCCCCTCCCCGTGCATACACTTATGCTCCGCCATCTCCCACCTGACTCCCAACTCCCACGGCTCCTCCGCAGGGTGCCCTCCCTTCTGTCCTCAGCTTGGTCGCCTCCAGGCCCTCACCTCCGTTCATTCCTCAGCCTTCCGCCTTCCCTCCAGCCTCGCCACTGGGCTTGGCTAGGTCTCCAGCGACCTCCGGGGTGCTCTCCCCACCTTTCCGCAGCACGTGCAGGGTATACCCTGCCCCCATACACCGGGGGCTGTATTCCTCGACCCTCCATTCCTTGACATCCTCTCCTTCCTTGTCAGCCCTCACCCCGGCCCTCCTGACTCCTTTCTGGGCGTTTCTCCTCTGCCTGCCTCTTCACTTGGCTGTGCCCAGGTTTCTCCTCAGCCTCTCTGCTCGTCACACCACACCCTCCTCTCCTTGGGTACCAGGCACCATCTGTCCCTTTCCAGGTCTCTGTTCGGAGCTCAAGCCTGCCCCAGCTGCTTTCCCCCCAGGAAGTGTCACCCACCCCCAGGCATCCGCCCACGCTTGGGGCGTCTCCGAGCTCCACCTTCTCCGTCACCTCCTACAGACGCAGAACTCTTCTCTTCCCACACTCCTGCCACTGCTCTGGCTCTCTGGCACTTCCATTTTTCTAGTAGCTTTTCTTTGAAAAAGCATCTTCTTTCTAATAAAGTAATACGTGTTCCTTGTGAAAAATTTTTAAAGTAAAGAAAAGTTATAAAGAAGCAGGGAAAAAAATCATCTTATGCCTCGCTACCTAAATGCATGCTTTTCTGAGGTCCCCTGTGACTTCTGTTGCCTCTAACCTGTTTCCCAGGCCTGCGGGGTGCAGAGGGAGTTGGTAACATGCAGATTTGATTCTGTCACTCCCCCTGCCTAAAACCTGTGCCCACCAGCCCCTGCCGGGTAAGAAGCTCGAAAGTCCTTCACATGCTGCCCAGAGCGCTTCATGAGCCGCCTCGGGTCCCTCCGCCCAGCTCTCCCGGCGCCCTCCATCCCACACCCTCAATTTGCTCCAGCCACCCTGGGTCACCTGGCCCTCCGTCCTCTGGGCCGGGGACACCTCTCCATACCAACTCAGTCTGTGACCTTGGTCGAAGTCCTCTTCCTCGTGCAGGCTCTTTCCTCATCTGTGCAGTGCGTTCTGAGGTCATATAATGCCAGATACGGGAACGAGCTTTGAAAGCCACAGAGGGAAGGAGTCACCATTGTCCTTGGTGGCACTGTACACTTGTTAGGGACAGGGCTAGGCAGAGGCCTCCCCTCATCATGAGGTTCTAAGACGCGGAGCTCGAAGCTGCCTTTGACAATGATGAGGGGGAGAGGAATAGAAGTGCCAGGATCAGAGACACAGAAATTGGGGGGCGGAGGGGAGTCCGAGTTGGGGGTGCAACAGTGCAGGCACTACAGAGAAATCAGAGGATGTGATTGAGAGAAAGCTCGTGGATGTTGTGCTCAAGATCCAGGGGTGGGATGGGAGCCAGATTCCTGGGGTGCAAGGATCAAGGGCTTGGCGCAGACGTGAAGCCGTGGACACCCCACTGGGGCTAAGAAATCTGGTGAACACCCAGCATATCTCCTCAGACGGCTGAAGCGAAGAGACTGTAATGAAGGTGCTGCCCCAGAGGGTTGAGGGAACAAACAAGGGGTGTTGAGGCACCGAGGGACTAGTGAGAGCAGGCAGCTGTGACCTCCCTGGGGAGAGGGGCAAGGATCGCAGTGCTTAGGGAGGCCAGTGAGAGCTAGCCGGCAGGAGCTGTGGTTACAGCGGCATGGCTGCTACCTGCGACAGGGCGCCGAGGGGGCAGGGGGTAGGGAAGAAACTTCCCCTCCCCCCTTCACTCTGCCCTAATCCCTTTGGCCAAACCCAACCGGAAGGCAGTCGGCACAGGCGTGGCAGGGCTCGGCCAGCCAGGGCACAGAGCAGGGCAGAAATTGCGTCTGGGCAGTGGAGAGGCAAATGGGAAACAGCTGGCACACCTTTTAGGTACCAAGTTTATGTATCTTATTTAATCCTCATAACAACTTTATATCTTAAACTTTATGTGCTTAATCCATCTTGTCACTGCTCCATCCTCATGGCACCTAGAACAGTGCATGGCATACACAGGCGCTCAGTAAATATTTGTTGGGTAGGTGACTGAAGGGGTGAATTTGCCACGGATCAGGCCCAATCCAGATGGAAATAGACAAAACAGACTTGAAATGTTAAAATAACAACGATATGGTAATAACAATAATATCCGCCATCTATTGTATGTGTCCTGAGTGTGGCACTGAGCCCCGTGCTCTGTGTACGTCATCTCATGTGAAACCAATGTCCCTGGCTTGCAGGTGAGGACGTGAAGGCCCAGGGAGATAACCTGCGCAGGGTCACGCAGTTAGGCTAGGACTTAACCCCAGGTCTGCCTGACATAGATTCTGCTGTCTTAATGCTGGACTCTACTGCTTTACAGGGATCGTGACCTCGTGGGTGTCACCAAGCCTTGGTGAGATGGCACATGTGACAGGAATACTGTTGACAAGAGCGTTAGGGGAGCACCTGTGGGCCTCACATGTGTCAGTTGGAATGCTTTTAGCTGCAAATAGTGGAAACTAATTCAGAATGGCTCGAACAATAAGGAAAGGTAGCTTCTAACAAAACAAGAACTCTGGAAGCAGGGGCAGTCCGTGGCTCGAGGCCGTCAGGATCTGCGTTCCTTCCAGATTTTGGTCCTGTTGGCCCTCATCCTGGCCCCCTCAACCTCCCACAATGGCTGCCTTCATTCCAGGGGTCCTAGGCACACAGATCTTTTTAGGAGCAGGAGAACCTTTCCAGAAGTCCCCATCTGACCTCTCCCTTCTTCCCATTCCTAAATCAGTCACTGGCAAGGAGAAGGACATTACTAAATTACCATAGATTTATCAGGACGCACCTACCCCGGGCTGGGGGAAAGCCGTGCCTCTCCTGACAGCCCGGTGCCTGATTCAGGCAAATAGCAAGGAGGACTGGCGTGCGGGCAGAGGGAGGTGGCACCAGCAGGATCTGCCACTTCAAGATGACCTACACTTATATGGAAATCTGTGCGTCATAGCATGGAGGGACAGGTCAGCATGCTCGGGGCATAGGGCGGTGCTAGACTCTGACCCACAGAAAGCAGAGGGGTCAGAGCTCAGCCGTCTGGGCCTGGCTAATGGTTCCAGTCTCCTCGGCTGGAAGCTGAAGGTTTCTGCCTTGCCACAAATGTGACAAAGCACTGCTTCTCTGGACATAATTGGGAGCAACAGGGCAGGACTGGCTGGTGAAATGGAAGTGACAGGAAATTTCAGAGACAGCAGCTGTGTCACGCGAGAACTCTGAGCAGCACAGGACAGGGCCCAGTTGGACATGCTCCCTCAGCTTCAGGAAAGTGGATTTTGGATGCTGCTGCAGCCAGTCTCCTGGGAGGAAAGACGACCTGAGAGGACTGTGCAAAACCGGTGCTCACAGAGCGATGGAAGAGGTCGCCGTGAAGCGGGGGTGGGGGGCGTCCACGTCGGCCGGTGGACGCTGCCACACACTGGCGTTTAAAGGCCTTCCGCGGGCTGTGGGAGAAGGAGGACATGGCCTGGGTGAGGATGTGTCACCTGAGTGAATACAGGAGTCAGGCGGTGGCACAAGCGTGACGGCAGGGGGTCCAAAGACCAAAGCTCAGAATAGACTGGGGCCCCTGACAAATGCTAAAGGGAAGGAACAGACAAAGCTTTTAACTAGAGAGATGGGTTGAGGACAAAGAGGACAGCCAGGAGGGAGTCAGTGCTGGCTTGGGACCCTGTGAGATGCGAAGCGACACGGGGAGAAAGCAGATGTGCTCCCCTCCCACCAGCTTTGGGAGAAAGAACTCTAAATGGGCAGTGGGGGAGGGGCCTAGAGCCCAAGGGAGTGAAGGAGAGAGCTCTCAGTTGCCTTTGAATGAGTCTTCTCCAGGTCCAAGTACCAGGACCCCGCAAACAGGGGCCGTGGCGCTTGGCAGAGGACTGGGTGGATGCAGAGATCCTGTGGCTGCGGCCCTGGCCCCTCTGTGAGTAAGGAATGAGCAGCCACAGTAAAGAGGAGAGAGGTTAGAAGACCCAGACGGGTCTCTGGCCTTAATTCTCATTAAGGGGAAAGTGTGGACACAAAGCCAGTGAATCCCTCTTGGGAGAAGGGGCGTGGTGCTCTCCAGCTGCAAGGGCAGGGTCACTGTCAGCCAGTCAGGCTGCAAGCCATCCCCTCAGGTCAGTGGAGTGACCTCCCCAGACCTAACCTGCACGAGGTCTCTGGCCATGTGCCCCAGCACTGTCTGCAGCCCTCTTCCTATCTTTTTCTATCAAGGCAATTCACTTATCACACTAGTAGCCAAGCAAGGCCAGGAGGGACAGTGACTGCAGCGACAGGGAGAACACCCCGTCTGTGTAGCCCTAACCCAGTGGACCTCAGAGTTAAGTGTGCAGCGGGATCACTGGGGGCGCCTGCCTAACGTGTGGATTCCTGAGTCCACACCAGAGATGGACTCTGGAGTGGGGCCTGGAAATCTGCATTTGTGACCTGTCATCAATGGCTTGGAACCATACAAACCTCCAGGACCAGTACAGAGGCAGGGAGTCTGCTGGAGGTGGAGAAGGGGCGTGGCTCTAACTATGAGAACTGACCCGTGAGTGCAGGACGTGTCGTGAGGGAGTGACTTCCCGGTACCCGGAGGCCCAGCTCAAAGCAGGAGGAACATTTGTAGGGCATGCAGTGGGCTTCCTGCCTTGAGTGGGAGGTTGGATGCAGTGGTCCCTTTTCCTCCAGCTTCCAGGGGATGGGGGGTATGGGGGGTTCTTAAGAGAAGTGCTCCCTCGAGAGAACAAGCTCACGCCTCAGTTGCTACCACAAGACCTTCTGCTGAGAATCAGCCCCCTGCTGAGGTCAGGAGGGGCCCTCGCTGGGTGGCTGACCGGTTGGGACTGAGAGCTGGGCTGCTCCCCTCTCGCCTCCCTGCACCCCCGTGGTAGCTAACATTTCACTTCCTCCTCGCCTCCCCGGCCCTCTCCCCACTCCCCTTCTCCCTGGCTGCCCTCCTGGACGGGGTCTCCCTTGTGCTTCTCTGCTCTCTCTCTTCTACCTTTTCTCTTTCCTCTCAGTAACCGTGGACTTACCCTCCCACCCTGGTTCCCAGGCCCTCTGGTCCAACCGTGTGTCCCCCCTTCCTGCCCCTGCTGTGGCGCCCTCCTCCACTGTCTCAGGGGACCACTCTCTCCAGATGCCCCTCTGATTTCTTCCTTTTGCAGTGAATTTTCTCTTGGATTTGTGGAGGTTTTTCATTTTTTAAGACTTCAGCTGGCAGCCAGCATGTGGCTCTCCCTTCCTCTCTCTGACCCCTGACCCCTGTTTTTCTTCCAGGCCACTAAACCATCTAAAGAGATGAGCGGGTCGAATGAGACCTCGAGCCCAGTCTCAGAAAAGCCCTCAGCTTCCAGAACCTCTATCCCCGTATTGACTTCCTTTGGGGCGAGGAATTCTTCCATCTCCTTCTAGAAGCCCCCTCACACCTCCACCCCAGCCTGTCCCGGTCCCTTACCCCTGCCATTTCTCTTCCTACTCTTCCCTTCATCTCCACGCTACCCCCATCCCATTCTCTAGACCCTCCAAAGGGTCTGCCAAAGTGTGGCCCTCCTCAGCTCTCTATACCCATGACCTGTTGGTGTTTTTGGTTTTTTTAAACGATTCACTTTTAATTATCTTTTTTTAAAAAGCAAAATAGTAAAACTAAAAACCAAAACACACCACCTTCCCTTGATTTCCTGTTCCCAAATGGCCCAATTCCTGTCATCGTCCCTCCGTTTTCTCTTTCCCGGCTCTTACCCCGAGTCCACGCTGAAGCTCCTGCATCCTGCCCACCCTTCCTGCCTCCCCCCGAACTTTCCAAGAGCGCTCCAAGCAAACTCTGAGCCACGGAGACTTGGAGCAGCGAGACACCTCCCTCTCCCTTTCCTCGGAAACCTTCCTGGAGGAAAACCTGGACATTGGACCAACCCCAGTATCAGGCTGGAAAATGGGACGCAGGGAGCCTCCGGCGCTGGAGGCGCCCCACCAGTCCGACCTCAGGACGTGACTGAACTCTGCTCCTCCACAGCCCTGGTGGGCCTGGGGTCCCGCTGGATGGGCCGGAGAGGGAGGCCAGAGTTTGAGGGGCCTCGGGGTGGGTGTGAGGCCGTTGAATCTGTGTGTCCTCGGAGAGGAGCTGGCTGCCTGGGCCGCCCTTCTGTGGGGAGAAGCCGCCGGCCTGTGCTGAGCGGTGGGAGCACCCTTTGGACTTGTTGGTTGTGGACGGTGGGTTGAGCAGACAGCCTGACACTGGGGACCCTGCCTTGGGAGAGGGCAGCCCCGAGGAGGGGTATTTGGTACTTTTAGTTTCCTAATTTAGCACTTTAAATAACATTAACTTATTTAAGGGGGTAGGGTGGGCAGGAATGAAGGGCCTAGCAAATTAGATTTTGAGGCCTGGAGGGTGGGAAGGGTCTGGTTGTGAGGGAAATGGGGGGAGTAGAGAGGGTGTTGACGGGGGGTGGTGAGGACAGCTCGAACCCCACGGGTGGGGTGACTTGACCTTCAGCCATCCTCTTTGAGATTTGAGGGTTTTCAGGGAAGGGGTGAGACATGGTTTTAAATGGGGAGCCTGTGACCGTTGGTGAGATCCTTGAGGGTCCCTGAGGCCTGACCAGCCAGCCAGTGTCCCCGACTCGTGGACGCCTGCCCCACAGAGGCTGTGGGCACAGGCTTCTGGCCAGGTCCTGAATGGGGGAGGGAGGGGCCAATTTTGGTTCTCGGCCCGACCTCCCAGAGGGCACAGGGAGGGGCCAGCAGGGAGATTATGTGGTTGGGGTTGAGGAGGATGGAGTAGGGGTCCCCAGGGAGCACGATTCCTATTTGGAGCACAAAGTGGGGTAAGCACAGGGGAGGGGGCCTGGGATCAGTCTCCCCGAGTAAGCACAGAAAGAAGGAGCCATTGAAGGGACGCAGCCTCCTAGACCCTGGGGCCGGGGGGACGGTGGGGGGACGGTGGGCGCCGGGGGGGAGAGCCGGGGAGCTGTTGGGGGAGGGGGGGGCCTGGGTTGTGTTTCTTCATTTCTTTCTTTTTCTTTGTTTTGTTTTTGTTGGCTCATCCTTGTTTTCTAGCTTTGGATCATTTTTGTACAAAGGCAAGCAAGCCTTTTTGAAAAATAACAAAAGAAGAGGAAAAAAAAAATCCCTCCTGAAAAAAAACCCTGGAAAATAGAAAAAAAAAAAAAAGGACCTCATAAATGATGCAATTACTTTTAATTGCAGGCAACTCTTTACATTTAAGTGAAGTGTCTTAACATTTTATATTGTTTTAAAAATATATTTACATATTATATATATATAATATACGTAATATAAATATATATAAATATTTAAAAAAGAAAAAAAAAAAGAAACCACGGCACTCTCTCCCTGGCCGCTGTTCTGGCGGGGGAGGGGGGCTGAGGATGGGCACACCGGCCTGGCTTCTGTGGTCCAGTGAAACGGTTGGTTGATTTGGCTGTACAGAGACCCTCTGACTTGGGAGGGGAGGGGAGTGGTGCCCCCTCCTCCCTCCACTCCATTACTCTCTGCTTGCTAGTTTTCTCCCCCCCACCTCCCACCCTCAGCCCCGTGACCTGAATGTGTGCCCCACTGTCACTGTCCTGAGTTGAATGTCCCTTTGTGGGGGGAGGAGGAGGTGTGTGGGGTGTCCATCCACGAGGGGGCAGATGGAGGGAGCCCTGTGCCCCGCCCACCCCCTCACGTGGAGCCCAGTGGGATTTGCATCTTTCTGTCACCTTGGTTCCTGCACATTTACGGGCTGAGAGGTATTGGCATGGAGTTGTGCACAGCCTGTGTGTGTGTGTGTATGTGTGTGTGTGTACACCAGCGCAAGCCCCCTTACCCAAGTCCACTTACCGGCGTGTGGAGGAAGCATGTGCATGCACAGGTGTGACCTACCGCACGTGTGCGCAGGGAGGCATGTGCACACAGGTGCATGCAACCTGCTTGGGCATCAGCACGTGCCCACCTGCACGTTGGTGTGGAGGAGCTTTGCGGGTGAGAACACGTGTAACGTGTGTGTGCAGACGTGCGGAGCTGCGAGAGACTCGTGTGTGTGGACAGAGGGGTGTGCGTGGAGGTGCACGTGACCTGTGTGTGTGGGTGTGTGTGCGCACGTGTGTGTGGACCCGGGCGTGTGGGAGTGCCTGTGTGTGTGTTCCATCGTCCCTGCACCGCTCGCTCTGGCTCCCCTCCCAAGCCCCCATCCCCACGGTCCTCTCAAAGCCTGCAGCACGTCAGTGCCCCCCCAGCTGCATGCGCCTCGATGCTCTGTCCATCAGTGTGTGCTTGACCAAGAGAAAACTAAGATGTTGGGGGGACCCCTGTACCTGGTCCCCCTGGCCCCCATCCACTGTGCTGTGTTACTCGCATGGGGGGTTTCTCTCCCGCCCCTTCCACAATATGCTGTTTCCCCAGGAGCCTCAGGCCTGAGGCTCTGAGAGGGGTCCCAGGTGGGGCCCCCTGAGGCTCACCCCCACTCCGCACCCCACCCTGTCCACCCCGTAGGGCCCGTGTTGGTGTAGCAGTGATGGCTTCTGTGGATATTCTGTGACCTCTGTCAGTGTAACTTGACAATTTCAAATGGAAAAGGGTTGCTGTGTTTTCTCTGTCTCTCTTTTTTAATGTCCTTTTTCTTCTCCCCACCTCCCTGCTCTCTTTTGTTTTTGGTTTTTCTAGCCGAGTGTTTGGGGCTTAAATAAAACTTGTTTCTTTTTCCTCTCCTGGATCTCCTTCCTCTAGGCTGCTGTCTCGTTATTTCTCACCCTCACCCTGGAAGGTGCCGGGCGGGATGGGGCGGAGGGGAGGAAATTCCTGGTGGCCAACTGCCCCACAACTTAGCAGGCAGGGCGTGAAGGAGGAGGGCAGAAACGGGCCGTGGGGCTGCAGCTGCCCCCTAGGGCCCGTGAGAACCACCATCAAGCTGGAGAGGAACGCCACGGACTCTCATGGGGTACCAGCTCTTGGCAGGCACTTTGCTACCACCCGTGAGGGATCTACTGCCATCACCTACATCTGCGAGTGACAAAGCCAGAGCCTCAGGTGTCTTGCCCAGAGTCTTACGACTAGTAAGATGCAGAGTCCGGATTTGAATCCATCTCTGCTTGACGCCAAAGCCAATGCTTTCCCCCCGGACCCAAGTGGAGTCTGATTACCTCCAGCAGTCTCCTGGGTTGGCTCTTGGCCGCTCGCTCTGTGGGTGGAATGACCCTTCATGTGTCTGCCAGTCCTTCAAGAACAGCAGCTTTCAAACTTTTTTTTAAAACTGTAACTCACAGTAAGAAATACATTTTACATCTCAACGATTTAGACACACACACAAACACCCATATATTTAGTGACACAGCCCTTCCTACATACAATGCGCTGTGATACTTTCTGTTAAATTCTAAACATTTTGGTGACAGCGCGCTGAATTATTTCATGACCCTCTAATGGGTCAAAACCCACGGTTTGAAAAATCCTTTTCTGAAGGTCTAGTTTCAGCCCCAAACATGCTGCATTTCCACTTTCTCTTCAAAGGCCTGCTGGCCCCTTTTACCCCATGGGCTCCTCTGAAGTTGGAGGACCCCTGAGAGGAGATTTACACTTGATTCTGGTTGGGTGGGGACCCTGGACCATGACTCCGTAGCCAGCAAGCTGCTCGAAGCCTTCCAGGTTACCACATCGGAGTCCAGCCTGCCCACCGTTGAGTGGGCCAGACGTCCTGATTGGGTTTTTCAGGTTTTCCTGATATTCTGAGGGCTGTACCACTGTTCCAGCATGTTCTAAGGGTCCTTGAGGCTGCCCTTCTCGGCATGCTCTCACTTGGCTGAGGCCTGGGGTGTTATTGGGTCTCCTCTGCCTCCCCCGCAAACACCATCCCTTCTATCCCATGACGTAATGACAGTGTTCCGGAGCCACACTCTTCCAGGCCTCACCAGAACCCCATTCTCACGTCCTCCACCTAAAGCCAGTAGCCTCTTTGGAGACCGAGGTTGAGGATCTGCTCACTGGCTGCAGGGACTGCCCACTCCATGGGTCACCCACCTGCCAAGCAGCCCTTCAGACTCAGCCAGCCAGACCTCATCCCTTATGTCCTTTTTAAATGTCAGCAGATCTTGCCTTCCCTTGCCCATCTTGTTCCCAGAAAGCTGGGAGAGCAGCCAAAACCCCCTCATCTCTCATAATCACCCCATTCACGGACAGTTCATGATCAAGTAACAAATGGGACCATCAACCGCGTGCCAGGAACTATGCCAGGCGCTCATCCATCCTTCCAAGGCCTCTGGAATGCCTGCTCCTTGCCAGGCACTGCCCATCTCCTGCCCGCACCTATGGCTCGGCATCTCAGAGAGGAGCCGGCCAAGACACAAGACTGCAATACCCGGGCAAAGCGGTGACAGACAGCATGTAGTGCCACAGGGCAGCAGGCCTGCAAGGGTTGTGGCAGTGAGTAAGGGGGACCACCTCAGAGAGGGTGACCCAGCCCTGAGGCCACATTTGAGTGGAAACCTTCAGAATGACGAGTGGCTATGTGGAAGCTGGTGGCTGAGTGTCTCAGGCAGAAGGCCCTGAGGTGGGAAGTAATCTGTGAGTTCCAGAAAATGAATGAATCCCCAGCGGAGTGAGGAGGGGAAAAGGGGCATGCCATGAGGCTGGAGCGGTGGGCAGAAGCCCCGTCAGAGGTCTTGTGGGACGTGGTAAGGAAGGTGGATTTCCTCTCGGAGCCGTGGAGAACAATTGGAGGGTTTTAAGTAAGAAAGTGACATGACCTGACACTATTTCTGACGGTACCTCTGGCTGCGGCGTGGAGAAGAGACGGGGCGGGCAGGAGCGAGCGCAGAGCCATCATTTAGGGGCAGGTACAGACGGCGGCTGCCTGGACTCACTCAACGCTCACAATCCTATGGCTGAGGGATGGGAAACTGAGTCACAGATGCTTTGTAGCTATGAAGTGATGGAGCTGGAATCCAAACCCAGGACTTATCCCTCCCAACAGCCACACTTTCTTGATGCTTTATCATACTCATTACTACCATTTATGAAGCGTTCCTTTAGTCCTCATGACGTGGGCTGAAGGTACTATTACCTCCATTTGACTGATGTGAAGGCTGACTGAGCAAAGCAAGGATGTGATGGACGTCAGGCTGGCCTCAGAGTCGGATCCTAACTGACAGGAGAAATGGACTGCTTTACACATAGAAACCTGGGGAAGCCATCATCTCTCTTCACTCTCTGCACATCTCCTCTGAGTCCCCTGGGCATTTTCTTCTTCTTTGTTCTCTGAGTGGCTTAAGCGATCCCAGAGCTCACAGGGTGACTGAACACAATTCACAGTGCTGGAGCCTTGGGCCTGTGGCCACCGTGCCCATTAGCTGACGACAGGCTCCCTTGACACTCTGCTGCTGACTGATTGACACCACTCCTAACAACACCTGGCAGGAAGCTCCATCCCATAGCTCTGCTCACCATCCCAGAAATTTCACCCGAAATCCCCAGGCTCTGCTGTAGCTCAGGCCACTATCATGGTCCTTCTTCCTGCCCAGGTCAGAATGGCAGGGAAAAATCCCTATTCCTGTTGTTCAACTCAGATAGATTTGGAGTTTTCCTAAAGAAATGTTGCCTACAGGGCAGGCCCGGTGGCACGGCAGTTAAGTTCGCACACTCCACTTCAGTGGCCCAGCGTTCACCGGTTCGGATCCCAGGCCTGGACATACACACTGCTAACCAAGCCATGCTGTGGCAGGCATCTCACATATTAAAAAAAAAAGAGGAAGATGGGCACAGATGTTAGCTCAGGGCCAATCTTCCTCAAAAAAAAAAAAAAGAAGAAGAAGAAGAAGAAATGTTGCCTATGAAATATGTCTGTCCTTACGCCAGTACCACACTGTCTTGAATGGTAGTAAGTTTTGAAGTTAAGAACTTTCAACTTTATTTTCTTTTTCAAGATTGTTTTGGGGGGCTGGCCCAGTGGCCTAGTGGTTAAGTTCACGTGCTCTGCTTCCACAGCCTGGGGTTGGGATCCTGGGCGCGGACCTACACACTGCTCATCAAGCCATGCTGCGGTGGCATCTCACATAGAACTAGGACTTACAACGGGGATATACAACCACATACTGGGGCTTTGGGAAGGAAAAAAAAATGAAGATTGGCAACAGATGTTATTAGCTCAGGGCCAATATTCCTCACCTGAAAAAAAAAAGATTGTTTTGGCTGTTCTGGGTTGCTTGCATTAGGAATTTTAGGGTCAGCTTGTCAGTTTCTGCCAAAAAGATGAAAAGATGGGATTTTAATAGGGATTGTGTTGAATCTTTACAACAGTTTAAGGCATATTGCCATCTTAACGTTAAGACTTCTGAAACCTGTAATAGCTTTGCACTTATTTAGATATTTAATTTCTTTCACCAATGTTTTGTAGTTTTCTTGGTACAAATTTTGTACTTCTTTTGTTAAGTTTATTCCTAGGTATTTTATTATTTTTGATGCTATTATAAATAGGATTGTTTTCTTAATTTCCTTTTCATTTTTACTTTTGGAAGATTGGCCCTGAGCTAACGTCTGTTGCCAGTCTTCCTCTTTTCCCCCTCCCCAAAGCCCCAGCACATAGCTGTGTATCCTAGTTGTAGGTCATTCTAACTCTTCTGTGTGGGATGCCGCCACAGCACGGCCTGATGAGAGGCGCTGGGTCCACACCCGGGATCTGAACTGGTGAACCTCGGGCCACCAAAGCAGAGCAGGTGAACTTAACCCCTCGGCCATGGGGCCAGCCCCTCTTAATTTCATTTTTAGATTGTTCATTGCTTATAGAAATAAAATTGGGGGAGTGTTAAAGATTTTCTTTTTTTATTGAGGTATAAGTGACAGACAATATTATATTGGTCTCAGGTGTACACACAACGATTCGATACCTGTATGTGCTGTGAAATGATCAGCACAGTGAGTCTAGATAACATCCCCCACCATACAGAGTTACACGGCTTTTTCTTGTGATGAGACCTTTTCAGATTTATTCTCTTAGCGACTGTCAAATACACAATACAACATTATCAAGTGTAGTCACCATGCTGTACACTGTATCCCCAGGATTGATCTATTTTAGAACTGGAAGTTTGTACCTTTTGACTCCATTATGCACCCGCCCCCCAACCTCTGGCAACCACCGATCTGTTCTCTGTATCTGTGAGCTTGTTTATTTATTTATTTTTTAAGATTCCACATGTGAGTGGAATCATACAGTATTTGACTTTCTCCCTATGATTTGTTTCACTTAGCATAATGCCCTCAAGCTCCATCCATGTTGTCACAAATGGCAAGATTTCCTTCTTTTCTATGGCTGAATAATATTCCATTTTATATATATATATATATATATATATACGCACACCACATTTTCTTTATCCATTCGTCTGATGGTGGACACTCGGCTGGTTTCCATATCTTGGCTATTGTGAATAATGCTGCAGTGAACATGGGTATCTTTTTGCATTAGTGTTTTCATTTTTTTCAGATAAATACCCAGAAGTAGAATACCTGGATCATATGGTATTTCTATTTTTAATTTTTTGAGGAACCTCCATACTGTTATCCATAGTGACTGTACCAATTTACATTCCCACTGAGATTTTCTTTTTTTTAAAAAAAGATCTTCCAAAATTATTCCGAATTTATTATTCATTTCAATTTCTAATACAATCTATACTTATGAGTATATGTAATTTAAATTTTAAAAATTCGAGGGGCCAGCCCAGTGGTGCAGCAGTTAAGTTTGCACATTCTGCTTCGGGAGCCTGGCATTTGCCGGTTCAGATCCCAGGTGCTGACCCATGCACCGCTTGGCAAGCCATGCTGCGGTGGCGTCCCACACATACAGTGGAGGAAAATGGGCATGGATGTTAGCTCAGGGCCAGTCTTCCTCAGCAAAAAAGAGGAGGATTGGTGGCAGATGTTAGCTCAGGGCTAATCCTCCTCAAAAAAAATGTTTAGAAAAAATTTGAGATTAAATTCACATAACATGCAATTAATTAACCATTTTAAAGTATACGTTTCAGTGGTATTTAGGGTATTCACAATGTCGTGCAACTACCGGCTCTCTCTAGTTTCAAAACTTTGTCATCATCCCATAAAAACACCTCATACCCATTAAGCAATCACTTTCCATTCCCCCCCCCCCCCCCTCCCCCGGTAACCCCTAATCTGTCGCTATGGTTTTGCCAACTCTGTATATATATCACACAAAAGGAATCATATGTGACCTTCTGTGTCTGGCTTCTCACTTAGCATATTTTTTGAGGATCATCCAAGTTGTAACACACATCGGTACTTTGTTCCTTTTTGTGGCTGAATAATATTTCATTGTAGATGAACAAATAAACAAATACAATGATTTATTTATCCATTTATGGACATTTGGGCTGTTTCCACCTTTTGGCTGTTATGAATATGCTGCTATAAGCACTCATATACATGTTTTTGTGTGGACATATGTCTTCATTTCTTTTGGGTAGATACCTAGGAGTGGAATTTCTGGGTCATGTGGTAACTCTGTTTAACTTTTTGGGGAACTGTCAAACTGTTTTCCACAGCAGTTGTACTATTTTACGTTCTTACAAGGGTTCTTATTTCTCAAGATCCTCAGCAACACTTGTATTTTCTATTTTCTTGATTTAAGCCATCCTAGCAGGTATTAAGTGGTATCTCATTGTGGCTGTGGTTTACATTTACATAATGACCCATAAAAATATAAAAAAAAAGACAAAATTAATTTAGAAATTAATAAAATTAATAAAACTAAAACTTGGTTCTTGGAAAAGACCAACAAAATTGACAAATATTTAGCTCCCTTTTTTTATTGGTCACTCTAACTAAATATTTGTCAATTTTGTTGGTCTTTTCCAAGAAAAAACTTTTAGTCTTATTAAATTTTCTCTATTTTCTATTTCATTTATTTCCACTCTTCTCTTCATTATTTGCTTCCTTTGGCTTGCTTTGGGTTTAGTTTGCTTTTCTATTTCTAGTTTCTTAAGGTGAAAGTTTAAGTATCGATCTGAAATCTTCTTTCTTTTCCAATAGACATTTACAGCTATAAATTTTCCTCTAAGCACTGCTTTAGCTGCATCCCATAAGCTTTGATACGTTGTGGTTTTGCTTTCATTCATCTTAAGGAGTGTCTAACTTCTTCTGTGATTTCTTCTTTGACTCATTGGTTACTTAGAAGTATGCTTCTATACTCCTACATATTCATGAACTTCCCAAAATTTCTTCTGCTGTTAATTTCTAATTTAATTTCTTTGTGGTTGGAGAACAAACTTCGTATGATTTCAATCCTTTAAAATTTATTGAGGCTTGTTTTATGGTCTAGCATATGGTCTATCCTGGAGAATGTTCCACGTGCACTTGAGAAAATGTGTATTCTGCTGCTGTTGGGTGCGGTCTTTCTTGGATATCTGTTAGATATCTGTTAGGTCTAGTTGGTTTACAGTGTTGTTCAAGTTTTCTACTTTTTTGTTGATCTTCTGCCTAGTCGTCCTGTCCATTATTTTCCCCTAAAGATCGGCATGTGAGCTAACATCTGTTGCCAATCTTCTTTTTCTTTTCTTCTTCTTCTTCTCCCCAAAGTCCCCCAGTGCATAGTTGTACATTCTAGGTGTAGGTCCTTCTGGCTCTGCTATGTGGGACACTGCCTCAGCATGGCCTGATGAATGGTGCCATGTCCACACCCAGGATCTGAACGGGTGAAATCCTGGGCCACCGAAGTGGAGCGTGTGGACTTAACCATTTGGCCATGGGGCCAGCCCCATGTCCATTATTGAAAGTGTAGATCTGCAGCTATTGTTTTGAATTGCCTACTTTCCCTTCAATTCTGTTAGTTTTTGCTTCAGGTTTTGTTGTTAGAAGCATACATAGTTATAATCATTTTATCTTCTTGATAGATTGACCCTTTCATCATTATAAAATGTCCTTCTCAACTCTAGTAACAATTTTTGTCTTTAAAGTTATTTTATCTCATACTGTATAGCCACTCTATCTTCTTTTGGTAACTCTTTGCATGGTATCTTTTTCCATCCTTTTACTTTTAACCTTTTTGTGTTTTTGAATCTAAAGTAAATTTCTTGTAAGCTGCATGCAGTCAGATCATATTTTTTAAGCTGTTCTGCCAATCTCTACCTTTTGATTGGGGTGTTTATTCCATTCACATTCAATGTAATTACTAAGGTAGGATTTATGTCTGCTATTTTTTTTCATATGTCTTATGGTTATTTTGTTCCTCTATTCCTTGATTCCTGCTTTCTTTTGTGTAAAATAGATATTTTCTAGTGTATCTTTTTCATTCCCTTTTTGTTTCATTTACAATATTTTTTAAGTTATATTCTTAGTGGTTGCCCTGGGGATTACAATTAGCATCTTAACTTAAAACAATATAGTTTAGATTAATACTAACCTAATTTTAATAGTACACAAAAACTTTATTTCAATATAGCTCCATTCTCTCCTCACTCCTTTGTACTATTATTGTCATACAAATTTCACCTTTATACATTATAAGCCCATCAACACAGTTTTGCAATTATTGCTTTATGCAGTTGCCTTTGAAACACAAAGAGAGGCAAAAAAGAAAAAAATTACAAATAAAAATGTTTATACTGTCTTTCATAATATCTATGTAGTTATCTTTATTGGTGTTCTTTCTTTCTTTGTGAATTCAAGTTACCATCTAGCGTACTTTCATTTCAGCCTGCGGGACTCCCTTTGGTATTTCTTATAGGGCAGGTGTATTAATGACAAATTCTCTTTTTCTTTAATGGAGATGTCTTCAGGTCTCCTTTATTTTTGAAGGAGAGCACAGGATCAAAATCTCTATTCTCATCCAAAGCCTACTACAGCCTGGAGAAGGTGGGCCAGTGGGCAGGTAACCCTGTCCTTAAGTCCTTTCTTTGGGCTTGGATTTATCCTGACTCCACCACTTACTAGCTGTGTGACAGTGGACAAGTAACGTCACCTCTCTGTGCCTTAGTTTCCTCATATATAAAATGGAGATAATGATGCAGAGCTCAAAAGTATTGGGGGATTGTCTTAAGACACATAAAACCCTTGGGGCTGGTGTGAGCCCAGAGTAACACTAGCTCTTAGCTCATTTGCCCAAAAAAAACAACCTATGGTTGGGGGGCAGGTAGAGGAAGGGGATTCAGTGAGCAGCTACGCTCTTCCTAGCTCCACGGCTCCTCCCTAGGTTCTCTTTGATGACTCTCACCTGATTTTCCTACACATGGGTACTAGGCTCAGGGGAGGCAGCCTGGAAGCTGGCAGGGGCAACTATAGAGCCATGACATAGCGGGCAGCCCAGCCCCTGTAAGCGGACACATGTGAATAAGACAAAGGTGTAAAGCCATTCTGTCCTCTTAGGATGCTGTCTGGGCCCAGAGTGCCTATGACAGCCGGCCAGGATGGGCCCCATCAGTGGCCTGGGCCTGCCCAAACATCCTGTCTGCTGGGAAGCACCTCTGGACCATCCCGCAGGTCCAGGCAGGCCTGAGAAGGAAGGTGCCTGTGCTCCTGCCTGGCCTCCACAGGAACAGAGAGAGCAGGTGCACGGAAACCTCCCGCAGCAATGAGGGTCACCATCCTTGCGTCTTCTATTCTATGCCTGTGTCTGCTGACATCAGTCTCCCCGGACACCTACACAGCCGCCAGGAGAGGGAGGTTTGCCTCCACTCTGCCACCGTCTGGTCCAGCCCCCACCGCCCTCCTTCCGCGGGCCAGGTACCTCACTCTCCCCCCAGCCAGCCCCGCTCTGGCCCTCTCCTCCCTCCAAAACAAGCGAGACAGCTGAGTTGTGCCTCAAGGAAGGCCATTTATTTCCAAGATATAGACTATACTTTTAAGACAGGACTGTTCAGAAGCAGGAAATCTTAGTTGTCGCCTAGAGAGGTGTGTCAAGGACACAGTGAAAGGAGACATGCGGACGTGGGGCCGGAGGCTTACCCAACACTGTTACAACACTTTTTTAAATGAGCAAAACATCTTTAAAAATCCTTATAAATTCTTTATAATATGTTACACATTTAGAGACAATATTTACAATAAAAGGACAGGGGAGGGAGGAGAGAGAAATCTACTTTACAGCAAATCTTTGCATAAAACAAGAGGACTGATAGACGTGCCAGTGGGCTTCGCCACCCCACCTGGGCTTCCCTGGAATGAGCGAGGGCGTGTGTGGGTGATCTGAGGTCTATTTACACCGTGTGGGGAGAAGAGAGGGCTGGGTCCCGCCCATCCTGGAGGAACGGCCCAGCTCAGACCCCATAAATCCGTAAGTCGGTGCGTGTGTGCACGTGTGTGTGAGAGAGAGAGACCAGGGATGTCTTATTACGCCCCCTCCTAAAGGGAAGAAGGCGCGGGTCTGTGTGCCTGAGTTGTGGAAGAAGCAGGCACAGCTGGAAGAACAAAAAGAAGGGCAAGGGAGGTCTCGCAGGGGGCGCCCTGGACCCTCCTCAAACTGTCTGGGGAACGGGCAGCTCCCCGTGGTCAAAGCGCTCGGGGGGTGATTTAGAAGTTGGCAAAAGTTGGGGGGCAAGGGAGTGGCCCTGGTGAGAGTCTCAGTCCTGCCTCTGGGGAGTGGCTCCAGCCCCTTCTCTGGCTCTGACAAGCAGCAGGGGGCCTGGATCCCTGTGTGCACCGAAGGCAGGGAGCCCTGGTGGTGGGAGGGGATGAAGGGGGGAGGAGTGGCAGAAGCTGCTACTGGAAAAACCTTTGGACAGTAACCACACACACACGCACGCACACACACACAAACCCCCCACCCCCACCCAAGACCCCACCACCCTACATCTCCTCTCCCCAGACATACAGACACAACCCCCCTCTCTTTGCTAGGAGCGAGGGGGGGGGGGGGGGGTTTGCAGAGGAAAGGAGCGAAAAGCCAGCATCACTCAGTGTCTTTCCTTTAGTCTGAGACTTGGGGGTTCCCTATCCACACCCCGTGGCTGACAAAGGTCCCTAAGTGCAGACACAGAAAGGCCCAGAAGGGCACACTCTCACCTATCCAGGGAACAGAGACCTCCAGCAGCTGCGCAGAGCCCCAGCAGCCTATCCCCCTCCTCACCTCCGGAGCCTCGTCCCTCCCATTCACACTCTTTGTCCCCCAGGCTTTCTCCTCTGTCCACCCCTACCAATTCCAGCACCCAAACTAGAGACAGGGCCCCAGCGCCCTTCCACTTCCGCCCGGATGCACTCAGGGCCACAGAAGAGGGGTGCAAGTCAAAAAAGACTCCCGTTTCCAAAGGGGCTCTGGGTGGCGGGCGAGCGGCGCGGGGGCGAGGTGCTGGTCACAGACACTGATGGAGGCGGGAGGCGGCCGAGCGGCGTGGGGGCTGGCTCTGCAAGGGCCCCGGGTCGCCGGGCGCGGCTGGCAGCGAGGCCGTGGAAGACGGCGCCCGCGCCTTGGTGGACTCCAGGCTGCTGAGGCCCGAGTCCTTGTTGTCACTGTGCGCCCGAGGGCCCGCGGGCTCCGGGGGGCCCCCTCCGCCCAGCTCCTTCCATTCGTTGAAGTTGAGGTCGGTCAGCGGGCTCTGCACCACTACCGTGTGGCGGCGCCAGCTGCTCCGGCGCCGCCGCGTCTCGGGCGAGAGCGGCCGCCGCAGGCGCACGGCGAGCATGTCGTCGGCGGTGCCGCGGAGGCGCAGCCGCAGCGCCTCGATGCGCGAGGGCCGCGAGCCCAGCGCCGCCACCGCCGCGGCCACCGGGGGGCGCAGTGACTCCTGGCTGCTGGACGAGGCCGAGCCGGGCAGCTCGGCGGCGCGGGGACCGCCCCGGGCCGCGCCCGCGCCCGCGCCCTCGCCGTCCGGGCGGCTCCGGGACAGGCGGCGGCGCGCCAGGGTGTCGCAGGGCATCAGGTGGTGCGAGCTGAAGGAGGGCCGGCGCGCCGGGCGCCCCCCGGGCCCCGCGCCGCCCTCGGTGTCCGTCTCCACGTGGCTCAGCTCGCTGCGCTCGTCGTCCGCCTCGTCCCCCGCGCCCGCCCGCCGGCCCCCGGCGCCCGAGCACACGCTGCGGTCCATGGTGGACAGGGTGGAGTAGCCCGAGACGATGGAGCGCGTGTCCGCGGCCGGCCGCTCCTCCGGCGCCGCCGGGGGGCTGAGGCGCCCGGGGGCCTCGGGGACAGCAGCGCCGGGCAGCTGCCCCTCCGGCTGGTTCTGGGCCCCTGGCGCCGGCGCCACCGCCTCGGGCTTGTGCGCCTCATGCTCCGAGTCGTCGTCGGTGCTGCTGCCCAGCCCCCGCGCCTCCCGCCGCTTCTTCCGCTTGCGGTTGACGGCCGAGATGAAGGAGATCGCCAGCATCTCCCGGGCGTACGGCTCCTTCTTGGGGGCCCACGAGCCCTGTGCGGGAGACAGGTCCGTATGCAAGAGGCGCCCAGACCTGCGCTAGCGCCGCCCTCTTTCCCAGCCCCAGGCAGGAGGGCCTCAGCGCCGTCCGCGTTCCCACCCGGACACCCCCACACCATAGCACCGGATCTCAACAGGTCCAAGACAGCCCAGCACGCCACCGCCACCGGCTGTTTCCCTCCGACCACCGTCCCAGCTGGAGTGTCACTCTCCACTCTAGAGACTCCTCCTGCGGCAGCCTCCCAATCCTGAAGACTCCTGGCGCCCCTCTGGTCTTAATCCGGACTCTCTGCTCTTTCCTGTAAACTGGGGCTGGTCTCCCACCTCCCCCACCCCTACTTCCACTCCGCTCTCCATATCCAGCGCTAGGTAAACCCTTTAGACACAGCTCTGGTGATAATAATCTCTCAACTGTGAAAAACCCTTGACAGCGTGAACCCATTTCACATATACCATCCAGGGCTGTAATCACCAGAGCCTGGCAGGGACCCTTCTCTGACCCCAGCTCCTGCCCCCACCCCCAGCTCCACTCACTCCCACCTGGAAACCTGCATTTCCACCCCAGTACCTACAGGCCTCTCCAGGGCAACCTGCCCAAGTTCACTGGCCTTTCCCATCACTTCCCACTGCCATGCATTTCAGCCAAGCCCCCAGCCCCCCACCCCAGATCAATCCAACCGCCAGCTCTGCTGCCAAAGTGGCCAAAGGAGCCTGCACAGTCTGATGGTTTGGACTGAAGCTGCTCCCAAATTGTGATTTCCAACCCCAAGCTGGGCAGCGTCCTGCTGCTGTTCTCACTGCTAAGCCCCGTGGGGGCGTTTGGTCCTGGCCTTCCACAGTCTCCAGCGGAGCCCACGCCCCCATCACTGCCTCCTCCAACCCGGTATTTTAGTCCTTCCTTTCCGGCCTCTCCTCTGCCTCTGGGGGGCTCTTCTTCCCCCTTAAGAAGCCTGTTCCCAGGGCGCCGTCTCAGCCCCTTTCTCTTCTCTCTGCTCAGGTTCCCTGGGAAATACCGTTCTGAAGGCTCCTTTTCCCGAGGCTGCCCTGTCCAACACCAAACTCTCCATCTCGTGGGTTCCAGAAAGAACTCTTCTTCCAGCTGTGAATCCCTCTCTGCCAGGCTGTGGGCAGGCACCTGAACTCACCCATCTGGGGCCACATTATGCTCCCTACCCCTGCCCCACCTTCTCTCTTCTCCATTCTTCAGAAACAACTCCCAAAGCCAGCTCATCCTCATCATCCTCCCTTCAGGCCCTCAGTCTGCCTTTTCTGGGCCTTTCTGCCTTCTCCTAACAGGACTCCCTGCCTCCACCCTTGCCTCACCCCCGACCTCCCTCCTCCAGAACAGTCAGTCCTTCCAAGGCAAGACAGCACCCTGCTCACCTCCGGACTCTGCAGGACCCACCCCCACTAGGAGAAAGCACAGACACAGGGCCCTTCACCACCTGTCCCAGCTCTCCCAGCCTAGCACCCTCCCTGCCCTGACCCCAACCCCAGCACAGCCTCCCCTCTGGCCATGCTGGCCCACCAGCCCTTCCCTTGATATTATTTGCACTTTAATGTTGGCAGCCCGTGGTCTCCGCTGCCCTATTTGCTGGCTGAGCTCCTACTCCTCCTACTGGGCCCAGCTCAAACCCAGTAGCCTCTGCGCAGCAGCCTCCTAGCCCTCCCTTGGGCCGAGCTGGGCGATCCCTTCCCAGTTCCCATAGCCCTCTGAAAACATACCGACACCGGCCCTGCTCACATCACAATAGCTTTGTTTCCACACCATCTATATCGGACTCTCAGTTCTTGAGAGCAAGGTCTGTGCTTCTCCATGTCTGCCTCCAGGCCTCCTAGCACAGGGCTGGCCCATAACGGGTGCTCCATAAACGCAAAGTGAATGCACCACTGGGGAATGGAGTCCCCTCAGCTTAGACAGCCTTGGAGAAGCAGATGCTGGGATGGGTCCCTGTGTGGGGCTGGAATGACCTGCCCTTCGACTCCTTCTCACAGGCCACCTCCTGTTTCTGCCACAGTGTAATAATGGAGGAGTCACAGAGATGCCTTGTGTGGCCACCGCATCCTGCACACCCTCTCTCACATCAGTTAGTTCTGATAAAGCCAGGCACATCAGGGATTCGGGATTCACAGGCATGTGGCTCCTGGGCCATGGCTGCCCCTGGAGTCATGCGACACTGCAGCACTGTGACGGCCAACCTGAGGCCCACGGTGGCCAGTGCTGCTTTCTCCCCTGGCCAGTGCTCTCTGAGAGACCTGAGAGGCCAGTGGACCATATGATCATTACCCTCTCAGCCTGGCGAGTTACAGAAGCAAGGAGGTCGGAACGGTCACTCGCAGGGAAGGCAGAGGTCAGGAGATTCACATAAAGGTCAAGAGAGAGGCTATGGGAAACCTGGGGGCTGGCAGGAGCAATGCGTGGAGAGCGACTCAGGTCACTAGAATGAACTTGCTCTCTGCCATAGCAGTCTCTTGATGGAGTGAGCTCCCCATCACCAGAGGTGTGCAGGCAGAGGCTCTATGGAGAGGTTACAGGGGACCTCGGCACCAGACTAGAGCAGCCTTCTTTCTTTCTGTCCAGTGCGTTCAGCTGACATAATGAGCACCCGCTCCGTGTCAGGCACACTGGTCTCGCTGGGACCTGGCCTGTGCTTAGAGACCCAGACAGAAATAAGCCCAGTTCTGTCAGCCAAAGTTTAGCTGATTTCACCCACTACTATGGACAGAATTGTATCCCCCCCAATTCCTATGCTGAAGCACCAACCCCCAATGCGACAGTATTTGGAGACGGGGTCTTTGGGAGGTGATGCAGTTCAGATGAGGTCCTAAGGGTGGGGCCATAACACGCTGGTATTAGTGCTCTCACAGGGAGAGACGCCAGAGAGCTTGCTCTCTCCATCGCTCGCTCTTAGCCACCTGAGGACACAGGGAGAAGGCAGCCATCTACACGCCAGGAAGAGAGCCCTCACCAGAACCCGGCCATGCCTGCACCTTGCTCTTGGACTTCCAGACTCAGAACCGTGAGAAAACACATTTCTGTTTAAGCCCCCAGCCTATGGTATTTTGTGATCACAGCTTGAATGGCCACCAAGCTCTAGGCTAACAGCTGGGCAGGGTCCACCTGGGGCAGGCATCCTTGCCTAACGGATTCTGTCTCAGAGGGCAGGCTCCAGAGCAGGCACTGAGCTGGCTGTGAGACCTGGTTCAAAGAACCAGCTTTGGTTTCATTGGTTTTCTCAGTTGTTTTCAATTTCATTGATTTCTGCTCTAATCTTTATTATTTCCTTCCTTCTGCTTGCTTTGGGCTCTCCAAAGACCTTAAAGGATAGTTATTGTATCAGACATATTTGTTATTAACCCCATTTACAGGGATAAATATTGTCATCATTTACAGATCAGGAAGCTGAGTATCAGAAAGAGATCACAGGGGCCAGTCCAGTGGTATAGTGGTTAAGTTCGGCACACTGTGCTTTGGCGGCCCAGGTTCGGTTCCCAGGCACAGACCTACACCACTCGTCAGCCATGCTGTGGCAGCGACCCATATGCAAAATAGAGGAAGACTGGCCATAGATGTTGGCTAGGGGTGAATCTTCCTCAAGCAAAAAGAGGAAGATTGGCCACAGATGTTAGCTCAGGGCCGATCTTCCTCAGCAAAAAAAAGGCTACATAACTTGCCCAATGTCCCAAAGCTCCTAAGTGGTGGAGCCAGGACTCAGACCCAGGACTGTCTGTACTTCTAACCACTGGGAAACACTGCCTCCCAACCACCTAACTCCCAGGCCAGATCCTTCTACCACACAAGATGGTTCACCAAGCACTGCTAGGGCGGGCAACTTCTCAGCCTACCTTGGACACTCAGTACTTTCCACCTTCCTTCCCAGTGACCCTCAACTTTCCTCAGGCTCCAGTCACAATTCTCCCAATTCCCTTGACCAGAAAGCAAAGTGGGCCGGCTTGCAGAGGGACAAAGCCTTCAGAACTGCCTTGGCACTTACCTTGGACTTGGCTGAACTACAGGTGGTAGAATCTGTTGGTGAGAGACAGAAAGAAAACTGAAAGTTGGATTGAGGCAAGAGAAGGCTGAGTCTTGTGAACACAATTCCCTCTCCTCAAAGGCTTCAGAAACCTGAGATGTCCCCAGGCCCCGGGAGTGTGATGGCCTCTGATGTCATTTCCTCTGGGATAAGGATGGAGCAGAGAATGATGTCAATCACCGCTTCCTTTTACAACAGGAATTGACATCAGGCTGCCAAGCACTGGACCCTCATTTGCCCAGGGTTAAGGGCAAGGGGTGGGGCATTTCTCTGAGCCTAGCTCCTCTCCCCTCCCCTCCTGTCCCTGTGACACTGAAGCGCTGGAGAGAAAATGCCAAATATCAGATGCAGTCCACGGAAACCACAACAATGAAACACAGCAAATCACAGATGCTCTGGAGGAATGGAGACCACACAGTGCATAGAGAGGTGGAGGCCCTACATCCACCCTTACCCTCCCCACTTCCAGGAAGGAAGTGAGAGAAGGAAGAGGGAACCAGGGAAATGATGGTGTACAGGGGCAGCGTGAAGTGGGCGGGACACAGGAGGCAGAGTGCGCTGGCGATTGGAGCCTCGATAGGCTCCACCTCCAGACCAGCAGCCAATCTGCCCTTATGCGGCCGGGCCCTGGTTTAGTACCTCAGTTACGGAGGGGAGTAAAATCATTACATCAGTGGGACTTGAGTCCCACTCCCCTAATAGCATTGGGGTGGAGAAGGAACCAGAAACAAGTCCTGGCAGTGTCCTCCCCAGGACTGGGGAGAGGGCAGGTAGATCCAAGGACCTCCCAGGGCGGGCGGGGCAGTGGGCGGTGCGTTTAATCCACACTCTGCCGCAAGCAAGTTAGACGCCTCCTCCCCAGCCCTCCCCCACACACGGTGAGCAGAGCGGACAGCTGACCACACAGCAACACACACGGGGCGGGGAGCGGCGGCAGGTGATTAGAAGAGACAGGGGGCTCCTCTCTGCCATTCCCACCCGCCATAGCCTCAGGCCCCCTCCCTGAGCATGACTCTTGCAACTAGGGGTGCTGTGGTACGCCTCTGTCAGACAGGAGCGGTCAAAATACCAAGGGCGGGTCACCCACAGGGTGGGAGGAGTTAGTGGCTTGAGCCAAGAAGGGACCAGCCATTCCTTTGAGTCTGGGCTACTCTGCTATGAGAGGGCCAGAGGCCTGGAAACAAGCCTTGGGGGCCGAGTGACCAGGCGCTCTGGTTTCCGAAGCAGGAAGAGCCAGTCCTCGGAGGAAACTGAGGCAGGAGCTATAGATATAGGGAGGCTTCTAGCGGGGGGCATCGCTGTGTCTGGAGAGGCTGGGTTCCATTATGGCCAGGCCTGCCCCAGCCCAGATAACCAGAAGTGGCCAGGCTCGGCATGGAGAGAGGCCACAGAGTTTGGGCCACTGCAGGCGGACAGCCAGACGGTGCCCAGACTTCCTGGAAAGGGGAAAGGATCTGGCTCCAGCGAGGGCCTCCTTCCACCTGAGAAAGCGCTCTCGGACAGGAGGGGGCTGGGGTGGGGGTAAGCTGTTAACAAGCGTGGGTAGCTCGTATGTCAGGGTGAGGTCCTCACAGCCCACGACATCTTTGCCTGCCCCTCATGCCTGCCCAGCCTTCTTATAATCACCCGCCACTGTTAGTGACCGAGGCCGCGATGCCACACTGTACCCTTTAAATCTCCAACAGGTCCGCTGGAGGAGGGGCGGGGAGGAGAAGAGAAGGGGCAGATCCAGGGGACGGGAGGAGAGCACAGGGAGAAGAGGGAGGAGGGGCAGAGGGTGCAAGGAGAAAAGGAAGAAAAATTAAAAAGAGGAACATGCCCAGAAGGACACAGCCCGGGAGAAATAAAAAGCTCAGGAAGGAAACCAGTGAAGGAGGGCGGACAAAGCTCCTACCCAGCTCGGGGTGGAGGGAGCTGAGCGGACGAGGAGGCGGACACGCAGGCAAGCTGGACCTCCCAGGGAGGGAAAGGGCCCTGCCACAGCCCAGTCTCCAAGGTGGGGGCAGGAAGGGCCCCGCTGGGGCAGGAGCGGGGAAGCTGGGCATCTGGCCAGGCCTCTGGGACCCTCAGGAAGGCAGCTCCCACCCCCACCACTCCCCAGTCCCCTGCACTCACCTGAACCTGGCTCACCAGGGGGCACTGTCCTGCCAATGTTGGGCAGGAGATACTCGATGTTGGGCACTGACTGAGGCTCCTTGTCATCCACAGGGGTCTGCAAACAGAAGGAGGGTCAGCCAGCACATCCTCAGATGGCTGGACTGGGGACCCCACAGAGTGGAGTACCCTGAAGACAGGGCCATGTCCCTCCTCCAGGCTGGGGCTCGCCAGCACAGGGACTGTCTCCCTCACCAGTCAGGCACTCTTGAGGGCAAGTCCTACATGTCCCCCATGAGGCTGTTCGGTGCCTTCCCCAACACCTTGATGGAACCCCGAAGGCTCGAGCTGCTCCCTCAGCTGAGCTGTGCCTCCTCCCTCAGACTGGACCTTCCTGAGCCCCGCGTCCTCCACACAACACTGGGAGGTGAGGACCGCCTTTGTTCCTGGACTCAGTTTCCTCAGGGCAAGGCCCATATCTACCCCCTCAGACGAGGGGCTCATGAAGGTGAGGATCGTGTCTCCCATCAGATCGGAGGAGCCTGCTGCCCTCTACACACACCTGCGATGAGGCCCACCTCAGACCAGACCCCGCCCACAGCCCTCTGCCTCACTTACCCGCTCTCCCTTGTCCTCGTCATCGCTGAAGAACCAGTCTGACTGCAGAGGAGACAAAAGGAAGTGATGAAATCAGCATAGGAAGGGCTGAGGGGAGATAGGGGGACACGGGCTACCCCCTGCTCAGTCCAGAGGACCCACCCAGGGGCCTGATGGAGCGCCGGATTGGCAGGAGGGGGTCCCCCCTCTTCTCAACAAACCTCAGGCTGGCTGGGCTGTTAGAGAGGTCTCAGAGAGAGGTGATGGAGCCTGGAACCCCACTCTACAGACTATGAGAAACCCTTGGGGAGAGCAAACGGAGGGCACGCAGCCTAGAGGTAGAGAGGGCTCGGGCACAGACTGATGACAGCTCGGGGCAGCTGCTCTCTTTGCCTGTTTTTCGCTAAATGCTGTCCGGCGCTCACATGATGGCTCACACCCCAGTGTCAGCCAGAAGCAGGGGCAGCAGCGCCATCTGGTGCCAGCCAGGTCCACTGCAGGAACCAGGCGGCCGGGCCACAGCTAAGTGTACCCCACAGGTCCGGGTTCCACAGGATACCTGGGGCGCCGGGCCCCTGCCCAGAAAAGGGGAGCACCTGGAGGGCGGTGTTAAGAGGCTCCCCGAGGGGCAGGCAGGCAAGAGTTTTCTCATAAATGCCAAACAGCCTAGAAAATAAAGTAAAAATCCTACTCAAATATATTTTGTGAAATTTGAGAATCTTGAAGATAAAACTCTAAAAGTTTTCTGAAAAACAAAAACAGATTGCTTCCAAATGAACAAGTATCGTTTGTAACTAGAGCTTTCAGCAGCAACAGACACAAGAAGGCACGGAAGTAATATTTTCAATGTGTTGCTAGACTACAAATTTCAAAGAATTTTGAGCCTGGAATTGTTATACCCTGCTAAACTCTCATTTAAATTTGAGTGTGATCTAAAGTTATTCTAAGACATCAGAGAGTTTACTACCCAAAGACGCTCTTGACTGAGCACGTGAGCATGTAAAGAAATGAATCCAGCTGGAGCAACAAGCTCTGAGAAGGATGGATAATAGTATATAAAAGGCCATTGTTATCAAACCAGCAATGACACACACGCACATATATGCAAACACACAGAGAATATCCATGACAACCTAGAATTCAAATGCAGAGGGAGAAACCAGTGACAGGGGACAGTATACTCAGTACTCAGCTTTTAGATGGGCTGGAAGGGGGACACGGACCCTGACAAGCTCGAGAAATTGATAGCAAAAATTAAACATGAGTATAGGCTTTTATAATTGTATAATGAAATATAAGTATAGGTTTTAGAACATGTACAATTTTCATATCAGAAAAATAAAAATCAATCCATCAAAAGCAAGGTGGAGCAGACCGAAAAAAGAGAATAAAATGAAAATGTGGTAAAAAGAAAAATTACATTTAAAAAAGGAAGAAAATGGCATTTAAGATGGCAGAAATAAGGCCTAACAGTACAGAAATTACAATAAAGTAAATGAGCTAAGCTCACCGATCGAAAGTCAGACACACAGACTATTATAGACATTTAAGGGCATCCGTACATTTAGAAGGCAGGCTGAAGGACACGTGTTAACCTGTTAGAGTGGGTACTTGTGGAGGAGGCAAAGCCAGGTGAGGAGCACAGGGCGACTCGCGAGGTCGATTGTGACCACGCGCATGAACCTCAGTTATCATCAGTCACAGTCAGGCACATGATTAACTCAAACGAGCGGCACAGAAGAGAAACAAGAAAGAGAAGAGAAGAGAGTAAGAGAGGATAAGAAAGAAATGCAAGATGTGGAGTCAGTCGTCTCGGGCTCAAGTTCACCTGAGGCAGATTACCTCTCTATTTACTTCTCTGTAAAATGGGCATAATATGTGTATCTACTTTGAAAATTGTGGGGAGGATTAAAATGAAATACTGTATGGCTATTGTCAAAAAGACAAGAGGGGCCAGTCCGGTGGCGTAGTGGCTAAGTTCATGTGCTCCACTTCAGCAGCCTGGAGTTCACGGGTTTGGATCCCGGGCATGAACCCACACACCGCTCATCAAGCCCCACTGCGGCAGCATCCCACATACAAAATATAGAGGAAGATTGCACACATGTTAGCTCAGAGACAATCGTCCTCAAGCAAAAGAGGAAAATTGGCAACGGATGTTAGCTCAGGGCCAATCTTCCTCACCAAAAAAACCCCACAAGAAATAATAAGTTTTGGCAAGGATGTGGAGAAAAGGGAATCCTTGCGCACTGTTGACAGGGATGTAATTGGTGCAGCCATTCTGGAGGTTCCTCAAGTATGGAGGTTCCCGAAAAAATTAAAAATAGAACTACTACATGATCCAGCAATTCCACTTTTGGATATTTATCTGAAGAAAATGAAGACACTAACTCAAAAAGACAGCTCCACCCCCATATTCACTGCAGCATTATTCATAATAGTCAAGACATGGATGGAAGCAACCTAAGTGTCCATCGATGGATGAATGGATAAAGAAAATGTGGTGGATATATACAATGGAATATTATTCAGCCATAGAAAAGAAGGAAATCTTGCCGTTTGTGACCACATGGATGGACCTTGAGGGCATTATGCTAAGTGAAATAAATCAGAGAAAGACAAATACCATATGATCTCATTTATATGTGGAATCTAAAAAAAAAGAAATCAGGGCGAGCCCAGTGGCGTAGTGGATAAGTTCGCACACCCCACTTCGGTGGCCCAGGGTTCGCAGGTTTGGATCCCAGGTATGGACATACACACCACTGGTCAAGCCACGCTGTGGCAGGTGCCCCATATACAAAATAGAGGAAGATTGGCACAGATGTTAGCTCAGGGCCAACCTTCTCCACCAAAAAAAAAAAAAAAACAACAAATTAAAAAGATAAAATAAATCCAATCTCATAGATACACAGAACAGATTGGTGGCTGCCAGGGATGGGGGGTGGGGGATGGGTGTAACGGGTGAAGGGAGTCAAAAGGTACAAGTTTCCAGTTATAAAATCAGTGAGTCCTGGGGATGTAATGTACAGCATGGCGACTCTAGGCAATAACACGGTACTGCATATTTGAAAGTTGCTGAGAGAGTGAATCTTGAAAGTTCTCATCACAAGAAAAAAATAATTGTATCCACTTACGGTGACAGACGTTAACTAGACATATTGTGGTGACCATTTCACAACATACAAATATCGAATCATCATGTTGTACACCCGAAACTAATATAATATTATATGTCAATTATATCTCAACTTAAAAAAGAAAAAAAGAAATACTGTACTTAAAACATTTAGTACAACACGTTAACATATAATAAATGTTAGCTATTATTATTGAAAGGTGTGGTCCCCAGAGACAGGCTAATCAGAAGGAGCCCTAAAAAGCCAGCCTTTAACTCAGGTTTGAGGGTGCATAAGGGTGCTCTGGGAACCTAGAAGGCTACAGGAACCTTCTGGTGGTGCATGGCTCTCTGGAAGAATTTGTGTAGCTCAGGCCACCCTGCTTTTGCACATGCTGTTCCCTCTGCCCGGAATGCTTTCTCCCTTCTCTGCCTGGCTAAGTTCCTCGTGGTCTTTTAAGACAGTTCGAGAGCTCCCTGAAGAGCATCACAGCCCTCCACCCAGGGCAGGGCTGGGTCCTGCTGTGGGGCGTCCCTGGGCCTCGCCTAGAGCACGCAGAAGTGATGTCTTCACTGGGCAGTGCTCCTTCAGAGCAGGGCCTGAGTCCCATCATCGCTGGGTTCCCAGCACCTGCATTTGTCTCTGGCACGGGAGGATGACGAGGATGACAACGACGACGAGGATAGCTAACTCTCATGTAACACTAACTGCCAGGCACCATTCCAGTGATTAACTCATGTGACCGTCACAATAACCCGGTGAGGTAAGTGCTATTATTATCTCCACTTTACAGAGGAGGAAACTGAGGCACAAAGAGGGTAAATAACTTGTCCAAGGTCACGCAAACATAAGGAGTGGAGCGAGGGCCAGTGCCCTCAACTGCTACACCGGTGGTTCTCAACCAGGGCAACTCTGCCCGCCAGGCGGCATTTGACAACGTCTGGAGACACTTTCAGTGGTCTCAGCTGGAGGCGTGCTCCTGGCATCTAGCCAAAGATGCTGCTCAGCATCCTACGCTACACAGGACAGCCTCCTACAAAGAAGTGTGCAGCCCCGCCAGTCACCTGTGCTGAGGGGGGAGAGCCCAGCGTCCACACACCAGGTATCACCACACCTGCTGAGCGAATAAATGGACAAATGCCTGACATGGTCAGGGTCCAACCGACTCAGCAAACACGGTGTGAGCTGGTTGGTGACTTGCTGCTGGGAGGCTGGACAGCGGAGTTTGCTCGTCTCCACTCTGCCACCATGTTGCTGAGCGACCCTGGCCAGGTCCCTGCTCCTCCTCACACCTCCCTTTCCACCGTCTGTCTGATCAAGGGCAAGTGTGGCTGCCTTAAGGCCCCTCCAGCTCTGCTGTCCAAGGGTCCCCGGATGATGGAGGCCCTGGTAGGGAGGCAGGTGATGGCTGTGTCTAGAACTCCCAGCAGGAGTCATGTCGCCCAGTAACTCCAGCTGTCCCCTGACTGGCCAGGGGCTCAGAGCCACAGCCAGAGCAGCCTTGGCCACTAGTCGGGTCCAACCTGGGCTCGTGCCTACATGGGTCCTTGGCTAAAGGGCCTCTGGGCTGGATGCAGCCTTGCAGACTCTGGTGCATAGGCTCAAGGGGTCTGCAAGAGAGGTGGTTCATTCACCTGCCAATCCTCAGGACTGATGTTCAAGTGCTAGGAGGCAGAGAATGGAGGGTCACCAGCTCAGTTCCTTCCCAGGAATGAATCCCTGAGTGGGAAAGCCCAGATGGGTATAGCCTCAATAGCAATTCATTCATTCATTCATTCAACAAACACTGAGTGTTCACTACATGCCAGGCACTAGGCTTGGTGCTGGGAGTACACCTCTGAAGGACACAGATATGCTCCACCTCCTGCCCGCCTGGCCAGAGGAGGGGTTGCCATTGGCTGGGGACTCCCCCTAGGGGCCCTGGGGCAGGGTAATGGACACACTTTTGGCCTCCCTCTTCCCTGAAGGCTGCCTGACACCCCAGCTGACCACAGGCCTTGGCTTCCAGGGGCTTCTCTGGGAGTCATGGGGCCAGTGTCCCTCTCTTCTCCACTGCCCCCCGCCCCCTGCCAAAGCACACACTCCTCGGGGCTCCTGTTGGGTTGGGGAGCTGAACTTTTCCAAGAGAGACAAGCATCCCCAGACCAAGGCCTTATCAGGGTCCGTCCCTGACACTGCCCGGCAGCCCCGGCCTCCCCGACAGCTCTGGAGTGGCCTCTGGGCTGATGGTCCCAATGTCAGAATGAGAACAGGCCTCCATGCTCCCTCCTATGGCTCAGGGCCACGACTGCGCAGTGAAGGGAGGAAACCAGCGGACAAGGCCAGTCATCACGACCAAAGTCTACCGCACTGCCTCCCCTCACTGAGCCTGGCCAGCCTCCCTTACTCCAAAGCCGGCTCTAGGACAGACACCGGCGTCTGCCCTCCCAGGAGGTGGGTAGGAAAGCACAGGCTTTGGCCAGACAGATGTGGCTTAAAATCCTGGGGCTGCCACTTATTAGCTGTGTGACCTTGAGCAAGTCACTTGGCCTCTCTGAGCCCGTTTCCTCATCTATAAAATGGGAGTGACATGACCTGGTTTTCCTTTCCTAGAGTGTCTGTGAGGTGGGGGAGGCTGAAGCTCCCCTTCCCTGGACCAGCTGACAATCTTATTTCTCCTAGCAGGAGGGGGTCTGGTTCCCTCCTTTGTGGGCCAGACCATAGGCCATACTAAAATCTGGAAATAGAAAATCTCTGATTCATAAAAACACCACTGAGCGCCCCAGAAGCGAGTGGTGCTGCCCTGGGTTTGGGTCTGGAAGACCAAGGCCTCCTGCGCCCTCTGCTGGCTGCTCTGGTTTCTCATCCCGTCACCGACAACAAGGATCCTCAGAAACACAGGGCTCTTGGCGCCTGCGGGCAGCCATGAGAAGGGACGTGGACCAGCCCAAAACACACGCAGCCCGAGTGCAGGATCCTGCCTCAGTCCATGCCCTGCCCTGTCCCATCCACCTCCCCCTACCCGGGGCGTCACCATTTCCTCCTGAAGCCTCAGTGGGGCCAGCAGGGCAGAGCTCTGACCCCAGCCCTGCAGCCGTCTGCTCAGCTCTGCCAGGAACCTCTCCTGGGGGCCGCCTTCTGATGGCGCCCCTGCATTCAAGCCTTCCACTCTCCAACCCAGAGCACCTTCCCTGACCTTCCTCCTCCATCTGACCCTCACGCACAACTTGGAGGCTCAGAGGCCTCCGCATCCTCCTGCTGGGGATGAGACAGCCCAGAGCCACAGGGATTCTAGGATCCCTTCCTGTTTGGCCTCGGCACGCAGCCTACTGCTTCCGAAGGGCATTCGCCATTCCGGCAGCATTTTCCGAAGCCTCCTCACCCTTCCCCGAGCACACCCACCCAGGCGAGCAGGAGCGAGGTGCCCAGGGCACATGGCCTAGGCCTGGGGCCGCTGCTTACGTGCTGGATCAGCGTCTCCACGATCTTGTAGCGGTCCGGCATGTGGGTGACCATCTCCGCCATGTTGTCCTCGGACGTCCTCACCAGTGTCGGCCCGAAGACCAGGGCCAGATTCCGGGGCTCCATCTGGGCCAGGGAGAGAGGCAGGTCAGGGTCAACACCCTGGGAGCTCCAGACTCCAGTCCCCAGGCCTCCTTCACTCCGGCCCCTCAGGCCCCTGTCCCAACCACATCCTGATCTGTCCCTCGCTTAGGGGCTGGACACCCCGTTGTACGGGCATGGAGGTGCCTGGTGAGGAGAGCACAGGCCAGATTGCAGCCCCACTCACCCCCAGGCCTGGCAGCCATGGCAGTGCCCAACCTGCACACCCATACTGTGCCAGCAGTGGGAGATCCTGGAGTGGGGACCCATTGGAGGTTCCAAGGGTATTTCAGGACTGGGAGAAATCCTACAGCTCCCCTCATTTTCCCTGCTGCAGAATAAGATACAGAGGTTTGATTAGGAAAATGCAATGCAAGGGATTCAAGCTAGATCAGAGGAGAGATTTCCATCAGACAGAGGGGGCTGTGGCTGGCTGCCTCTGGAAGACCCTCAGAAACCCAGGAGATGGCTCTCCGGGGAGAAGCACTGGCTGGCAGGCGCGGGTGCGGTGCGGAGAGAACAACCTTTAAGGAGGATGCTGTGCCCAGAGGGGCTTGAGAGGATCTGATCCGGAGGACCTTAGAACATGCTGAGAAGATGCCGGTCCTCTTCCCTCCCCAACACCGCACGCCGCAGCCCCCACCCACCTTGTTCTTCTCCGAGTGGTCAGCAATGGTCTTCAGATGGCCCACGAGGAATTTGAGTGTTTCATAGTAGTGTCCTGGGAGATCCCGGATCTGGCGGGAGAGAGAAGGGGCATGAGACCCGGCGTGATGGCCTGTCCCACTCCCCACCAAGCCCTAAAGGGGTCCCCACTGCTCTATCTCAGGGGGTCTGGAATCTACCCTCTGACCGTTCCCCTCGTACACGGGAGAAACTGAGGCCCAGAGTGGAGAAGGGCTCCTCCAAGGTCACAGGGAATCGGTGGTCCTGGACTCCAGGCCTCCTGGGACAGTGGGCTCTCCAGTGCAATCTACCTTTTGCCCAAGTGCGTCTCTCTTTCCTTACCAGCTTCCGCAGCGTCTTCAACCGCTCCCTCGAGTCTTCAATGCGATTGGCCTCGATGAAGTCGTTGTATTTGTCTAGAACACAAGGAAGACTCCTTAGAGAGGTGGGAGGCGGCCCTTCTCCCACGATCAGAGTGGGCTGATTTCAGGCTGAAGGCCCCGGCCGGCTGAGGAGGCCCTGCTGGCAGGTTGGTGGTTTGCACCCATGCTGTTCCAGTTTTGGGGGGCTCCATGGCCTTGTGTTCACGTGACCAAACCCACCACAGCTGCACTCAGGTGTGCACCTGACCTGGGGTAGCCCAGGCATGTTCGTTTGGGAAGAAATAAGACCAGAGCTGCATGCTGATACTGGAAAAGGGGTCCTTGCCCCAGTCTCCAGGACAAGGACACCACAAGGTCAGAAGAGATGGTCACCTAGAGAGAGGGAGGGACCTTTCAGCATCCAGACACCCCTCCCCATCTGTGTCAGGATTCCCCCAACTCCCTTTAGGAGAAGTCCATGGGGAACCTTAAGAAATGGAACGTGATAAGTTTATTCTAAAACTTAGCCGGATGAGTAAATGCACAAGGACGGCCAAGATTACTTTTTATTTTTTTGAGGAAGATTAGCCCTGAGCTAACTACTGCCAATCCTCCTCTTTTTGCTGAGGAAGACTGGCCCTGAGCTAACATCTGTGCACATCTTCCTCTACTTTATACGTGGGACGCCTACCACAGCATGGCTTTTGCCAAGCGATGCCATGTCTGCACCCGGGATCCGAACTGGTGAACCTCGGGCCGCAGAGAAACGGAACATGCCGGCCCCAAGATTACTTTTTAAAGGAAGAATGATGAGGGAGGATTTGCCCTACCCGATACTGAAACATACTAAAAAGATAGAACGGGTAGAGAAGGCGGATGAGGATAAGGCAGAAAGAGAGAAACAGGCTGTGGGGATCTTCACTAGGTGATAAAGGCGGCATGCAAATCAGCGGGGAAAGCTGCGGGTATCAATAAACGTCCCTGGGGCAATTAGCTATCTTGTTGGGGGAAAAAAAACCCATTTCTAACTCATGCAATACACAAACAAATTTAACTGCATTACAGAGCCAAATAGAAAAGTTATTAAAAGATTGAGGAAAATAAGAAAATACTTTTATAACCATAAAGTCTTCCTAAACATGAGATGCAGAATCCATTGAAGATTAGCAGCTTTGACTATACTTGTTTTCAGTTTCTATACTGAAAAGTTACAAGGCAAATGGCAGACCAAGAGCAAATATTTGCAAAAAGTAACAAAGGGTTAATATCCATAATACACAAGAGCTAGTCTCTTACGAATCAATACAAAAAAAGACAAACAACCCAACAGAAAAATGGGCACATAGTCTGAACAGACAATTACAGAGGGAACAGAAAACACCAATAAACTAATGAAAAGAGAGTTAATCTCCCCAGAAATGAGGGAAATGAAAAAGAAAACAATAATGAGGTGCCATTTCCCCTCTCCGATTAGCAAAAGTTGAAAATACGGCTAACATCCAGTGCTGATGGGGTGTGGGACGCAAACTCTCTGGTGCCGTCAGTGGGACTGTGAACTAGCGCCTTCGTCTTGTCGAGCGCAGCTTGACGTGAGCTTTCAAAAATGTTTACCAGGACTTCAACCCAGCAACTCTACATCTAGGCATCGACCCGGAGGACACCGATGCAGGTGTGCAGGACACGTTCCAGGAAAGTCATTGCAACGTGTTTTGTAATAGCAAAAATTTAAAGACAACCTAAAAATCCATCAATAGGGGAGCGATTAGATAAATTATAATCTCTCCAGACTATGAAGTACTACGTGGTTGATTTAAACAGAGAATGAGGGAGAGCTCTTTGTACTGACTTGAGGGAATCTCAGAATTACAAGCCTCCTTCTGTTAAGAACAGCTCACCCAGTGGTTGCTGGAGACTGCTCACACGGGCTCCTGAGAGCCGATCGTGTGCATCTCTCCCCAACTCCATGTAGGTGACAGCACGTCGGGAGCTTGAAATAAGCCATGGCGGGAGTATTTATACCATGGAAATTGGAAAACGCTACAAATCAAGGCTTTTTTTCCCTCGAGAGCCAGCTGTTGAACATGTACCAGCACACCACTGAACTCACCCAGCTCCAAACCCTATGTATGTATGTGTGTCTTTGTCCTGCGTGTAAGAGGGTCTGGAAGGAAACACAACAAACTGCTAATAAGCAGCTCGGCAAATGGTCAAGAGTTGGGCTCTGGAGCCTGATGCCTGGGGCCGAATCCTGGCTCTGACACTTGCAACCTGTGTGACTTTGGGCAAGTCAGTTAACCTCTCTGTGCCTCAGTTTCCTCCTCTGTAAAGAGGAGATATAGTACCTACCTCACGGAGTGTTGTAGGCAGTCGTGCGTGGCCCATAATAAATGCCAAGAAAGTGTTAGTCAAACCTCTGGGGACAGGAGATGGGAGAATGACAGGGACCTTCATGTTACCTGATTCCTGTCTGTATTACCTAAGTTTTTTACAAGTACATGTTTCTTTTGTATTAAAATAAAAACCCAAAAAGTAAAACCAATGAATCCAATTTAAAACGTGGTCGGGTACTGCACAGACACATGTCCCCCCGCTCCCATCCTCCACTTGCACCCTGCTCACCATCGGTGAAAAGAGGCTCAGGGAGCTTTCGGAAGAAGGACTTGAGCAGGCTGCTGATCACGTTGAGGTCTTGCCAGCGCTGGGAAAGGGGCAAAGATGTCAGACCATGTGCAGGCTCAGCCTTATGCCCCCAAACCTCCATGCCCCCAGGTCCAGGGCCAGCCAGGCCCAGCCCAGATACCCATGCCTCCAAGCTAGGCCAGCTCCAGAACCCAGGCCACCCCAGGCCCTCCCTGGGCTCCACTCACACCAAGCTCCGCCCAGACCAGGGATCTCTGGGCTAAGAGGACTCATCAGGGTCATGGCAGCAGAACAGAGTCCCCAGCCAGGTCCTAGCCCCTGACCACCTGGCCCCAGCCCCTCCTTGCTCCAGCCAGCCCAGTGGTCCCCAACATTTGCCCATCCACAGAAAGTACCAGGTGCCTTCTTTGGTCCAGGCACTGTGGGAGACAGAAGTGAACGAGACTCACTCCACGTGAGCCTGCCCATTGGACCTCCACTGGGCCTACTAGTGCCAGCTCCTGCTTCCCAGTGTTTCTCCTTTAGCAGAGTCTCATCCTTGGACCCCCTCTACTTCCCCATAACACAGCATTCATCCACCTGGCGCCTGCTGCCTCAGGCCCTTTGCACCTGCTGGTTCCTCCACCAGAACTCTCCTCCTCCTGCCCCTTACATAACTGGCTCCTCACCCTGTCTATATGTCGCCTCCAGAGAGGCCTTCCCTGACCATCAAAGCTAAGGCAGCTACGATCACCTCTGCCCTGTCATCTGTATCACAGCCCTGACTTCGTTTCTTCCATGGCACGCAGCACAATTTATCATTATTGTATGCATTCATTTCCTTTCCCTACCTAGCTCCCTGGTAGGCCTGTAAGCTCCAGGAGGGGCAGGGATCCTGTCTTACCCCCTACTGTGTTCCTATCACCTGGCCAGCTCTGTTAGCCTGGCACTTAAATGGTCCCAATCAGCAGTTCTCAACCAGGGCAATTCTGTCCCCCAGGAACCTTGGCAATGTCTGGAACCATTTTGTTTTTCACAACTAGGGGATGCCACTGGCATCGAGTGGATAGAGGAGGCCAAGGATGCTGCCAAACTTCCTCCAGTGCACAGGAAAACCTCCTGCAACAAAGATTATTCTGCCCCATATGTCAAGGCTGAGAAACCCTGGTCTAAATGAAGGGTTGTTGAATGAATGAACGAATGGCCGGGGCATTGTCCCTTCTGTCCACCAGGGGGCACCATTGCCCCGCACAGTTGATAGGAACGGTTCACAGTAACTCATGCCCAGAAAGCAACATAATACCCTCAACAAAGACACACAACACGTGCTCATTACAGTGGATCCGCAGCTTAATGCCAGACAATTCCACAAACAATACCCTCCCCACAGACTCAACAGGAGTTAGATTCACCCTGTACACAACACTTAACTTCCCGCACTCCCCCAACAAATGAGATGAGTGCTGTGTAAGACAAAACCACACGCCCAGTACACTCGGCACGCCTGCACCCTGGCTAAGGGCCAGCTAATGTGCTTCGGGGCACACCCCCCACCCCCCACCCCCACCCAGAGCAGCTCCTGCCCACCTCCCTCCATTACCTCCTGGCCCTGGGGCATGGGCTCTTCTCATCTCCCAGCTGCCAAAACCAAGCCTTGCCCATCCTCCTTGACCCCTCCTATGCGAAAGTATCTGCTCCTCTTCCCCGGCCTCACTTGAGCTCCCCTCTCTGGCCCCACTCAGAGCCCGGCCCCTACACTCCTGATGGCCACCCTCTCCCCAGATAGCAGCTCCCTCCATGGTCGCACCTCCGTGCCCCAGCACGACCCCACACCCACTCTCCAGTCCACTCTTGTCTGGTGCCCGATTATGCCATCACCCCCATGTGGGTGACTAACCATCACCCCAAATCCAATGAGGCCACTACCTGACACTTCCTCCCTCTCCTGCCCTGCTCCCCAGTATCTGCCAGTGACAGATGTCCCCAGCCCCCAGCTCAGACTTTTGGCTCCTCCCTCTCCTCCAGCCAACTCCTAGAGCTGCTCCCAGCCCCCTCTTTCCCCTGGGACCACTGAGTCCTCCTGACCCATGGAACTTCCAACATATCAGTAATTTCCTCCCTAGATGCCTTGCCCTGGGCCTCCCACATTCACATCCTTTAGGCATAAGCTAAAGCACTAGTCTTTCTCAAACCCATTCTCTTTTACACCGCCCCCCACCCTCCGCCCCAGCTGAAGAATCATCCACGGTTTCCTATTGTCCATTGGATCAAGGTCAAAGGCTTCAGTGAAGCCATTAAAAGCCCTCTGTCCCCTGTGCCAGGCCTCACCCTCCCAGTGGGTGTTTTCCAAAACATTTCTCACCAGAGCCCCCTTTTGTCAAATAAACCCATACATGAAAGCCCAATATGAAAAAAAATTGACATAAAAAAGCCAGAGCAAAGCAGGTTACTCTAGTTCAAGCAAGGCTGGGGGTCCCACCCTGCCCCTGGCCTCCCTCAGCACCTCTGGGGGCCCTCAGGTTCTGGGAAACACAGTTTGAGAACCACTCGTCCTGCCGCAAACTCTTGTTTTTATATTGAAATATTTATTTGGATATTTTTTCTAGCTTTATTGAGAGAGAATTGACATTTAACCTGCTGCAAACTCTTAAGTGTGGTTGTCAGTTCCCCTCAAGAGCTGGTCTTCTCTCATCTGATCGACCCCTTCTCTTCCCATGTTGTAGCCACCCAAATCGCTGGCTCCAGAAAACACCATTTCCTCCCCTTCTTCTAAGCCAGGGGTCTGCAAACCACCACCAGCAGGTCAAACCCAGCCGACGGCCTGTTTCTGTCCAGCCCTTGGGCTAAGAATGCTTTTCACATTTATAAAGCATTGTGAAGAAGGAGGCAGTGGAAGACGACATACATGAGTCCGTGTGGTGACAAAGCCCACGACATTTACTGCCGGGCCCTTTCCATAGACAGTGTGCTGACAGCTGGCACACCTGCAGAGCCCACGCCTCTGCCCAGGCCATGCCCTCTGCCTGGAACGCCCTTTCCTGGCTTTCACTGGCTTTTAGTGGACTCTACTCGTCCTCAGGCCCAGAAAACTGTTGTCCATGAGCCCCTGCTTTGGGTTTCCCAGGCCACAACCGCATCTGTCTGTTCAACTTCAGCTGGGGTGGTGCCAGTCCCCAGGGCCGGCCTGCAAGGACAGGTCTCGTCTTGCCCATTTTGGTGCCCTGGCCCAGTGCCGGGTACATTGCAGGGTACAATGAACATGATAGACATACAAGCCACCTGGGCCCCCCTTCCACACACCCCAGCCTCACCCACCTCATCCTGCAGGTTGATGTCACCGGGCCCGCGGTTGAGCTGCTCCTGCAGGCTGGACACCACTGCGTTGTTGCCTGGCACCCGGTAAATGCCCGTGGACTCCAGCCCCCGTGCCTCCACGATGCGACAGCATGCAGCCACGATCAGGGGGACGCGCTGGGGACAGAGGCGGGGCGGGGGTGTTAGGGAAGGCAAGCGCTCTCCACTGGTGGGCCAGAGGAAGTGGAGAGGCCTGGATGGGGCAGCGCAGGGCCAGAGCAGGAACCCCATGGCGGGGACAAGAGGACCCTGCTGCCTCCAGTCTGGGGGCAGAAATAACACCGAAGCCTCGCCATGGGCTGAGAGGGAGCACGGCCAGGGTCAGGGACTCGGGCTCTGCCTCAGCTCTGCTGCTCCCTCCCTGGGCTGTTTCCCCAGCTGTGTCTGTAGGACGAGGTGGAGAGCTGGTTCCAAACCCGTGTAGCTCTGACCCTCTGTGCCTCGGTCTCCCTCCTTACTCTGGAGAATAGAGGGGCCCACCTGGTTCTCTGTGGCTGGCTGGCACTCCTCCAGCCGGACTCCAAACGCCCTGGGAGCTGCCTTTTTGTTCTTCTTGATGATGTTGATGCCCCAGGGGGCTTTGGGGGTGGCAGCACTGTCATCTGGGGTGGAGGAGGCAGAGAGAACCAGGGTGAGGTGGGGGCCCGGAGAGGGGCAGCAACCACACTTGGTCACACACACTCACCGCCACATTCACGTATGTTTGGACACATGGGGACTCCATCAGAGAAGCACCTGGGATGCTGAGGGCCGATGGGAAATTATATACTGAGAGAGAAGGCCAAAGGATGAGGGTGTTTGCCCCAGAGGAGAGAAGCCTCAGAGTACTGTAAGGACTTCTGTATGGCCTCAAGGGCTAACACTACCAGGCAGGAGCCATAGATTCTGGTACAACCAAAGGAAGAACTTTCTAACAGCCAAAACTGTGTGAAGATGGAAAAGGCTGCCTCCAGAGAGGATGAGCCTCCCACTCCTGAAGGGACACCAGCAGAGACTGGAGGACCACCCAGCTGAGAGGTCCTGGAGGGAAATGAGGCCCCAGGCCCTTCCAGCCCTGAAACCCTGAGAGCCCCAGGTGCTCACAGGCAAACACACGTGCACAGACACGCCAGGACAGCACTAGCACACACCCACAGGCACACACACAATCCCTCTGCTCCTGGGCAGCCCCCCCACCCCGGTAGGAGCCCCCTTCCTACCCTTGCTCCCGGCAGGCTGGTCCTGAGTCCTGAGACCACGTGCTGTACTCTGCTTGAGGAACTCAGACTTGAGGCCCCCCAGGCCACGAGAGCCTTTGGGGGAGGAATCGGCTTTGGGCCCAGAGCTATGGCTGTGGAGGAGAAGGGGGAGAGAGGTCTTCATCGGGTGGGCCAGGACACCACCTGCCCTGGCCGCTCACCACTCCGGACAGCCCCTCCATCCCTGGACAATCCCTCCATGCCCTTCTGGGGACTGGAGGCTGTAATGTCCCTGCCGCCTTCCCTGCCCCCAGCAGAGGGTAACTCGGGGGCTGCCCCAGGCCTGGAGGTGGGCCAGGAGGATGCCCTCTGCCTGGAATCCCCCTCACCCCATGGCCAGGACTGCTCCATGAGAGCTGGGCCTCACCTCACTTTGCGGTAATCATTAAGCTTCTTGCTGATCAGAGCTTGGTTGGCACAGCCGGGGTCCTGGAGGAGAGGGAAGAGAAAGCAGACCCCATCAGTGCCCATGGCCAGCCCACCCAGGGCTCATCCCTGGCCCCTGCCTCGGCCTCGCCTCCCCTCTCCTCCATCTGCCAGCTGGAGGGCACAGACCCTGGAGCGAGGAAGACCAGGGCTGGACTCCAGAGCACGCCCTCACCAGCTGTGTGACCTTAGGTAATCCACTTAGCCTCTCTGAGCCTCAGTCCCCTCAGCAGTAAAGTAACATGAGGAGATAATATGGCGACCTCAGGGTTGGGGTGCAGAATTATGCACGTAGCACTCATGACAGTCCTGGCAAGACACAGAGGAGGTGTCTCATGAGGTGCATGCTACTGCAATAATGAAGGTGACTTGGGACCTCTGGACTGTGCCCTATTGGGGACAGCCCAGCCAGGTTCCCCAGATTCCAGGTACTTTCCTCCCTGTGGTGAGGAAAACAACGTCCTGGGGGGGACAGAGCCAGCAGAGCCGGCAAGCCCAGCCCAGGCCCCTGGTGTGCAACTGCAGCTGCCCAGGAGGGGGCGCCATTTAAAAAATTCTCCCCAAGTCCCTGCCAAAGCCCTTGGCTCAACCCCAGCCGCCTGCTGCCAAAGGCCAATCCTCTTGGCCTCCTCCCAAGGTCGGGGGCGGCTGCCCCTGCAGACAGGTCAGCCCTGTTAGAAGGGCTAGCCACAGTTTTGGCACGGGGGCACCTCATTCTGTAATGAGACCCCCAGCCAGAAGCCGAGGTTGGCCTGGAGCTGACCTCTGTGCCAGAGCCTGCCCAAGGCAGTCATAACAATAATAATAATAATTACTCTCGTTCCTATAGCTATTATTGTTACTGCCAGTCATGGCACACTAGGGACGCCAGGTGCTCTGTGAGCCGTGCATTTTCTCTTCACTCCAAACCCTGGGTGGGGACGCGCCAGGGGGGCTCCTGTGAGCCCATTTTATGGAAGCGGGCACTGAGGCTCAGGGCCGGAAGGGAGGTAGGTCTGCGGCAGGTGAGAGGCGGCCCTGGGGCCCGCCCTGCCCTCCTGGCCCGGCCGGGGCGCCGGGGCCCTCACCTCGCCCTCGGCCCTGCTGTTCTCTCGGATCGCTCTGATCCAGCCCAGCATGTCATCCCGGTCCTCAGCCTGAAAGAGATATTCACAGAAGTCAGCGGTGGTCAGCCGGAACACGTGCCTCCTCTTGGTCTCGCTGTAGGAGATGTCCACCAGGCAGGAGCCGATGCAGACGGGCGCCGCCTCGTCCTCACCTGCGACGGCCGCCGCCGCCCCCGCCACCGCCGGCCCGGGCTCCCGCCGCTCCTTGCTCAGCGAGAGCGAGCGCGCCCGCAGCGCGGCGTACACCCGCTTCCACTGGCGCAGGCCGCCGCCCGCTTTCTGCAGGGAGACACGAGAGGGGAGAGACGGAGGGGGATGGTGTGAGAAGCCAGGCCTGCCCTCCCCGCCCCCAGAGCGGGAGGGGGCCCTAGAGGCCGCAGACAGTGGACAGCAGCGGGGACCCCCATCCCACTGCCCGCCAGGAGCCCCCCTGGTCCAACCCTGCCAGAACCTGGCGCAGCGTCCGGCGCACAGTCCCCAAACAACTCTCTCAGCCCCTCGTCTGCCTGGACACCTGTGTGACCTTTCTCAGTCCCCCCAGAGGGTCCCCAACCTTCTCTGTAAACACTAGCATCAACACTCATCTGGCGTTGGCAATGCCCAGAGGGCTAGCTGGGCCTCTGCGGCGGGCAATCAGGCCCCCCACCCAGCGTGAGCCTCCTTCTGCAGTCCTGTAAAGCCACTGCCAGTCCACACACTGCTCCCCTTCACAGCAGAGCCTGTCAAGAGCCGTCAGCCACACTTGCTCTCCCCACTTCTTCACCTCTCTCTCAAGACTCCACTCAGTGCCCCCTTCCCCAGAAGCCTCCCGCAAGGGCACCCAGGCCCCCCAAGCTGCCAAAACCACTAGTGGCTTCTCAGCCCTTCTCAGCCCTTCCTTAACCTCTCAGTGGCTTCTGAGCCAGCGGGCTGCTTCCTCCCTTTCCAAACCCTTTCTTGGCATGGGGGACCCCACGGTCCCTGGTTTTCCTCCTAATTCCACAGGCTTCTTCTCAGTCTCCTCTGCTGGTTTCTCGCCCCCCCACCATCCTCTAAACCAGTAGTTCCCAACCAGGCAAACCACTGGGGAATCAGGGGACATTTGTCTGGAGACATCTTCGTTGTCACACCTGGGGAAGGGATATGGCATCCAGTGGGCAGAGACCAAAGATGCTGTTAAATATGCCCGATGCCCAGGACAGCCCCCACAGCAGAATCATCTGACCCCAAATGTCCATAAGGCTGAGGTTGAGACCCTGCCATGAAGGAAGGGGAGTTCCCGAACTTTGTCCTGGGTCCCCCTCCCTGCATGCCTCCCCCATAGCATCATCCTTGCCCAAAGCTTCACATCCCCTCTGTCTGCTGGCAGCGACTCCCAAGTGTGCCCTGGCCCAGCATTTCCTGAGTCCAGTCCTGCTCCCCCACTCATATGCCCCGCGGGCACTTCCCATGCTACTTGCTCACGGTGGAGCACTTGACTTTCACCATCAAACCCGCCACCCTCATCTTCTCCAGCTCAGTAAATCCACCCAGTTGCCCAGAAACCGGGGAGTTGCCCTTGACTCCGCCCTTTTCCTCCCCCTCAACATCCAGCCCACCAGGAAGCCACAACGGTTCTGCTTCCAAAATATCACCTGTCTCCATCTCTCCTGCTGCCACCTCGTCCATACCATCAACACCTCTTGCTGGACAACTGCCCAAACCATTCCAGTGTCCCCTCTCACCTCCTGTGATCCATTCTCCACCCAGCAGCTGCAGCCATCACTTAAAAATGTAAAGGGGGTCGCGTCTGTCCCCTGCTCAGCACCCCTCATGGGTTCCCGCCACCCTTGGAATCAAATCTCAGCTCTTTGTCATCTGCTCCCTGCCTCTCTCCCTCCTTCCCTCTCACTCTGACAAGCCACGGGGAGCTTCCCCAGTGCAAGCCAAGCCTTGCCTTTCTCCAGGCCTTTGCACTTGCTCTTCCTTCTGCCCAGAGCCCCTTCTCTTACTTCTTCGTGTGGCTGCCTCCTTCTGGCCCTTAGGTCTAGAGCTCCAATATCAACAACATCACCTCCCCAGCGAGGTCTTCTCTGACCATGTTTTTCTCCGTAAAGGCAGCTCCCCCCTCCCTCCCGACTTGAAGGCCATCACCTCGCCCCTATCACTTTCCTGGAGTGCTGACCGCACCCTCAGGTTATCCCGGTTGTGGATCTCTCCAGTAGATGGTAAGCTCCTGGGGCAGGCAGCTTGTCTCAATTCCCTATTCCAGAGCCTGGAGCCTCATGGGCACAGGGTAAGTGCTTGGCAATATTTCCTGAATAGATGAAGGAATCGTCCTCGGAGCACCCTGAGGGCAGGGGCTCCATCTCCCCTGTCAGACCAAAGGCTCCCTTCCTCTGGCTGGTGGCCCACCCACTACCCCATGCCCAGCACAAGCCTCTGCCTCAGACCAAGCCGGACGGGGACTCTCCACGCTGGCAGGTGAGCACAGCCATGTCTGCCACGAGCCCCGCCCATCCCCTCAGACCTGCTGCACCCAGCAGGGGCGCTCAGAGCAATAGACAGCCAGGCTCTCCAGGAGAAGCTTAGTGTCAGAGTGAGGTGGTGACAAGGGTGCCCTTTGAGACTGAACCAGCTAGGTGACCTTGGACACATCAAGCCCCCTCCCCTGGCATCAGTGTTCTCTGTTGGCAAAATGAGAGGTGAATTAGCTGGTCTCTAAGGTTGCATCCAGCTCAAATGCTGGGTCTGTGGCTGCAGGGACCTGTCACATCCCGCCACCCCCTCCTGTGCCTGACAGTCAAGGGTCTCTGAAGGAGGCTGGGGCTGGGTGGGGAGGGGGCAGGAGAGGCTGGACTTGCTGGAACAGACATCTGGCTGTCAATCAGGACCCCGGACAGACCAAGTGCCTGAAGCTGACTTGGGGACACCTCTCCTAACTCCCAGGCCATGGCACCGAGGGAGCGAGTGAAATGGGGTTTTGACCAGGGTGGGAGTGGAAGCTCCTGTCCTTCAGAACTGGTCGGTAGGCAGGAAGGAGAAAGAGCCAGCTCCTCTCCCTGCCCAGGAGACACTGCGGCTGGCCTGCCAGGGCCACCCAGAGCTGGGGGACAGGCTACCTGGCAGGCGGGAGTCAGCATTTCTCCCCAGGCCTCAGAGGGGCTCAGATGTGGGGCAGGAACGTCTGTGCACACCTGGCTCCCCTTCCTCTGCTCACAGAGCCAGCCCTGTTGCCCCTCCTAAGCCACCCCTCCTGCTTCACTGCCATCTTGCTGGCTCTCCTCCTTGGTATCCATCCCCCATTTCCTCCCAAGGTGCAGCTAGTCTCTTGCCTTCTCCTTCAGCGCTCCCGCCCCTGTGGCTGCAGGTGCCCATGGACCCTGATGGACAAATGCTCTCTGTCCCTAAGATGCCTCCAGGGGGGTATGTCTCAGGGCCCTCAGACTCCACAGGGCCCCAAAGGAACCTCTTGGCTTCCCCTCCCCAAACCTGCTCCTCCAGTGCCCTCTGGCTTCAGGGGAGGGTCCCACCACCCACCACCCACCACCCCCACAGCCCAAGCCCGGAGACCCAGAGCCACTTCCTCCATCCTCCCGCACCTCCCAGCCATCAGCAGCCCAGGCCTTCCTTCCCCTTGAATCTCTCTCTAAATTGTCCCCTCTCCTCGGCTCTACATCACGACCTTGATCAGGGTCCCCTCCCTCGCTCACTGGACGAGAGCAATGGCCTTGTCTCCTGCTGTCACAGATGCAACACTTGCCTCCCAGCGTCACGCACCTCCCACCTCCCATTTAAATCCTGTAACACGTGCCCTGAGTGACGAGGCCCCACGTGCAGCAGCAGGCACCCAACACACCGCACTCCCACCTCTTGCCCTGGCCCGCAGCCTCCCAACACCCCCTCCCCACCTTTCTCCTAGCCTGTGCAGGAGGGCTTCTCCCCTGTCAGACCACGCCCCTCCCTCCCACCTTGTGGATTCCCAGACATCCCTCACACCTCGGCCTTCTCGATATCCTCTCCCGCCCCGCCGAGGTCGGGGTCACCCACTCCATGCTGCTCCCGGACTCCCCATCATAACAGTCATGCTCTGGACACTGTTATACAACATGTGTTTCTCTGCTCGTCGTGAGCCCCAGCAGGGCAGGACTGGCCCGGCTCCATCACCACGAGGTCCCCAGAACCTCAATGAGGACAGAACAGAGCAAGCAGGCCCTTAGTCATTATGCGCAGACTGGCTGAGGGCACAATGACGACGCCGGCCTTGCCTGGGCTGCACACGTCCCTCCACCTGCTGCTGGCCCGTGGAGGAGAATAACTCTGGCCCCATCTGACAGATCAGAAAAGGGAGGCTTGGAAGTTAAGGGGGTTGCCCAAAGCCATGTGCTTGGTAAGTGGCTGGGCAGGAATTCCAAGTCTGTCTGACTTCAAAGCTTATGTTCCGCCCAGGCACAAGACCCCTAGAAGGCTGGGTGGAAAATTCAAATAATAGCAGTAAGCAGGAGGACAGCTGCCCCATGCCAGGCGCTGGGTAAACCCTCTGCTTAGATCATCTCAGAGAATCCTCAGCAACAGGGAGTGAGCCAGGGCTTATTATTAGCTCCATTTGCAGACGAGGAAACTGAGTCATGGGCAGGTGAGTCACTGAAGCTCCGCCAGCGATTCTCGGCACAGTGGAGGGCCGAGCCCAGGTTTATGCTAACAGCAGGGGACAGCAGGGGGGCCCCCTCTCCCCCTCTTCCTCAGCCACAGTGCCGGCCTGGAACCAGAGGCTCCTACTCCGTGGACCCTGCCTTGTCCCCTTGGGATCCTGCTTTTCTCCCCCCACACTGCCTCTCTGGCGCAAGCCCCCTGCATCTCCCACCTGGGTCTCTGTGGTGGCTCTTAACCGGTCTTCTTGCCTCTAGCTGGGCCCCCTCTAGCTCACTGCCCAGGAAGCCAGCTGGGTATTTGAAGCTGTAACTCCCTCCTGAAAGAGCCCCGGGCTTTCGGCTGCCCTTAGGATAAAGACTAAAACCTTCGCTGGCCCCGGAAAGGCTGACCTCTGCTTTCTTTTGGGGGCCTCAGCTCCCCTCCCCTGGCCTTGCTACCTCATTTTCCATGAGCCCCAGTGGCCATTTTTGGGGTGATCTGTCAAGCAAGGATCACTGTGGGATGGTTTTGTCAGAATTCCAAGCACAACTTAACCAGATCCATCTCACAGCAAAGACCACCTCTCTGGTTAACCTCTTTTTCATGAGTTCTTTAGGTCCCCCAGGAAGTTCTTCCTAGCATCTAATCTCTACCCCTCATGCTACAGCCTCAGCTGGTTCTCTTTGGCTCCAGAGGCTGTAGGTGTGTGTAGAGGCTGGAGAGGTCTGCAGGAGCCAGCTTCCATCCACCTCCATCTCATTCCTCCAGCCATCTTACCTTCCCCTTCTTGGTGAGGACCTGCTTATAATACAACCAGCCTTCTCTCCTGATATCACTGAAGGTTGTGTCTGAGAGGTCTGAGGTTGAGTGTCGCTTAGAAGGAGCGTCAGCATCTTCAGAAGTGCCCCAGCTATCCAAGGACTGCAGTGAGACAACAGAGGGCAATTTAGGGTGGCTGCCACAGTGCCAGCATCTCAGGAACCCCATGGACCACTTGCAGCCACACAGGCCTGGTGTATGCCTGTTCCAGGCTCCAAAGTGCTGTGTGTCCTCATGGGCCTTGCTTGCCCTCTCTGAACCACTTGTGTTGAGATCATGAGACGTATACAATGGGGAAGCCAGAGAGAAGGAAAGGCTATCACCTGCAGACCACATGCCTCGCCACGCTAGAAGAGCCAATCTGGAACCTTCCCTAACTTTATAGACTTGAAGGAATTAAGGAAACAGAGGAAATCATGTGTCAACACAGAGTTAAATAAACAGTGGAAGTGGGAACATCAACAGAGACTGAGTTAGTGGAGCAGGTAGTCATGTCCAGAAGGAGTTAAACAGAGGAAGTGATAGTGTCAACAGGACTCCAGCAACAGAGGTGACATGTCAAGGGAGAGTTAAGTAAGCAGAGGAAATGATAAGGAATAAGCCAGATGACAATACCATCAAGGTGTTAAATGAATCGAAGTTATCGAGGGTTGGAAATCAAGATGGCTTTTCTAGTCGGTCCATAACCAAAAAGAGGTAAGGCCATTTCAGAACGAGCCCTACATCTCCCCAGGTCCTGAGGCTGGAGACTCCCCATCACTCCCAACCCTGCGTCTCCCTGTGCCCTGAAGAGATCATGCAAATACTGACCGAGCGCCTCCCCGGTGCAGGGGACCCAGAGGGGTCAAGCAGTGAACGAGCCAAATGAACTCCCTGCCCTCAGTGCTTACATTCTGGCAGGGGACACAGGCAAGGATGGAGACAGGTCACACATTTATTACATTTATAACCTGAGAAGTGCTGAGGAGAAAAACATGAGGTGGAGAAGGGAGGCCCGGAATGTCAGGGGTGAAGGCTGAAATTTCAGGGAAGGCCTAAAACAACCTGAAGAAAGTAAAAAAGTGAGCCATGTGGCTCTGGGAGGGCATTCTAGACGGAGGGAGGACGAGTGCAAAGGCTGCGGGTGGGAGGGTGCACGCCATCTTTAAGTGATGACAGAGCCCATGGAGGAGGGTGGGTCACGTGGTTGACACGAGGGAGCGGGGGTGTAGAGAGGAAGGGGGAGACAGGAGTGGAGTAGCCCATTTCAGATCCCAGAAGCCACAGGCCCGGAATCTTACACCACGGCTGGGCCCCTCCGCAGCCCTCTGACACCCTCGCCCGCACACACTTGCCACTCACCCCATCAGTGAAGAAGCTTCGAAGCATCCGCAGGCTGGGGACTCGGTTTGGCAGGCGCCTGAGGAGCGAGGGCGGAGGGTGAGGGATGGGGGAAGTATAGCTGGGACCTCCCTGTAGGCCCCAAGCCTCAGAGGCCTCCCAGGGGGGCAGCACACTGCCCGGTCTGTAGAGGACCCCAGGCCAAGAGCCCCACCAGGGCCGAGGGAGCAGCCAGCCAGGGTGGTGGTGATGACCCCTCCCCTCGTCCAGACAAGGCCTCACCGCAGAGCCCTGCCCTCGTCCCGGAAGGTGTTGAGCCCGTCGTCGCAGGACTTGGAGCGTTCCGTGGTGATGGCCAGCAGGTAGGAGGAGCGGCGGCCGGCCTTGATGCTGCCTGCAAAGCCACCCACATCGGGCCCCAGGGTCAGCAGGGCAGATGACCGGGGGCCTCCCTGGAGCCCTCCCATCTGGGCAGGGCCAGGAGGTGACCCTCCCCTTGGGGCCCCAGGAGGAGCAGAAGCCAGTTGGAAGTGGCCAGACATCAAGCAGCAGGCCCAAGAAGACCGCTGGGGATTGGGGAGCAAGGGAGCGGGTGGGGCTGGGGCTGCGGGGAGCACTCACTGCAGTCCTGGGAGTAGTGATGGCGGCCAAGGGCAAAGGTGAAGGTTGGGGAGGACGGGCTGGTACCCAGGACGGGGGCCGAGTTCATGGCGCTGGAGACCACAGCAGAAGCAGGGACATGCTTGGCTTGGAGGTCAATGCTGGGGCTGGTGGGCTCATCTGCGCAAGCGGAGGGAATGGTGGGTGAAGGTGGCAGAAGGCTGAACCTGCCCACACCCCCACCCCTAGCGTTGCCTCGGAACCCAGACCACACCCCCAAGGCCCCGCCAGCTCTCCAGGGCCCTGCTGGCCATGTGCCCACTGCCAAGGGTAACGGGCCCACCGGACTGTGGTCATGGAGGTTCAGCCCTGCCTCCTGCATCACACCGAGGGCACCCAGCACCCAGGAGTGGGTGGAGCCACCCTCCTTAGAGCTGGCTCCTGAGGGCAGGGCCTGTGTCTCCCCCTCAGATTGAAAGCTCTCTGAGGGCATGGAGTTTGTCTCCTCCATCAGACATCAGACTGGAGCTTCCTGAGGGCAAGGACTGTGTCTCCCCCACCAGACTGAGAGCTTCTTGAGGATAAGGACCATCTCTCCCCTCAGCTGGAGGCTCCTGGAGGGTGGGTGCCATGACTCCCCTCAGACTGGGAGTACCCTGAAACTAGACTTTACCTCCCCCCTCAGACAGTGAGCTTACTAAGAAAGGGGGTTGTCTCAGAGCGGTGGCTGCCAGGGCTCGGGGGTGGGAGAAGTGGGGAGATGTTGGTCGAAGGTACAGACTTGCAGTTCTAAGAGAAGTAAGTTCTGAGGATCGAATGCACAGCGTGGAGACTACAGTTGCCAATACTGTATTTTATCCCTGAAATTCTCTAAGGGGGGAATCTTAAGTGTTCTCACCATACACACAAAAAAGGTAACTGCGAGGTGATAGACGGGTTAATTAGCTTGGTTTGGTCATTTCATAATGTATATGTGTATCAAACCATCATTTGTACATCTTTAAAAAATCACATTGTACAAACTAAATGTATACAATTCTAGTCACCCATATCTCAGTGAAGCTGGAAAACATAAAATAAAATGAAACAAAATAATAAAAACAAAAGGAGAGAGGCTGTCTGCCCTCTCAGACGGCAGGCTGGCTGGGGATGGCCAGGGCTGTGCCCCCTCTCGCTGGCCCAGGCCTCTTCTCCTTCACTCCCACGGCTACCGGAGGGTAAGCTCACTGCTCTCGGTTCCAGGTACCACCTCTGGGCTCCTGGCTCCCAATCCCACGATCTTGCATCCTGGTCTTTCTCCCAAGCCCTAGACCCAGCCCAGCCCGTCCTGCTCCCTCCTGGGCACTTCTTCTTCAGCAAACCTTCAACCTTTTCTGCCCTACTGCCTCTCATTCTCAAAACAGAGGTGGGGCACCACCCTCTGGCTAGGCCAGAAACCGGGAACAACCCGACCTCTGCACTCTCTCGCCTCCCCCTTATGCTCTGTCTGTTCTAAAGGAGGCAAGCCTTCAGTAGCCCCTCTGCTCTCGGGGTAAGGTGCAGACTCCCCAGCAGCGGACAAGGCCCCTCCAGACCTGTTCCGATGACCTGGGAGGGAATCCTGCCTCTTTCACTTCAGGGTCTTGGCACATTCTATTCTCTCTCCCTGGACATTCTTCCCCTGACTAACTCCTTCAAATCTTAGCTGAAATCTCCTTTCTCCAAGATTCTCTCCCCGGCTTCCACGCTCTCCCGTCTAGACTGTGGAGCCCTTCTGTGTCTCCTAGAGCTCCTGTACGCCTATCACACACCCATCCCATGGGATTTTTCTTGTCTGATCGTCCATCCCTCTGTTGGACCACGCACTCCAGGAGAGCATGAAACCCAGCACAGTGCCTGACACAAATATCTGTTGGATGGAGGGTGGATGGAAGGAACATAGAGTGACAGGAACAAAGGAAAGAAAGAACAGAAGGATGGAAGAAAGGCTGAAAGGAAAGAATGATGGAAGAATGGAAGGAAGGAAGGAGGAAACCAACAAAGGAAAGGGTGGGGAGGAAAGGAGGGCTGAAGAATAGATGAATGAGTAGATGGGTGGAAGAAAGTAAGGACGGAGGAAGGAGGGGGAGGGGAGAAAGAGGGAGGATGGGAGGGAAGGAAGGAAGGAAGAAAGAAAGGAAGGAAGACGAGAACATATGTGGAAGAGTAAATGAATGGGAGGAAGGATCATGGAAGAATGGAAGAGGGGACAGAAAGAAGGATGGATGGGTAGATGGATGGACGAATGGATGCGATGGCCAGATGGATAGATGGACAGAGAAACAGGTGGATCTCATCAGCACCCAACCCAGAGTTTTGCCCACGGTGACAGGTGGGTGAAGCACAACAAGGCTCAGACCACCAGGCCTCCCAAGACAGCCACCTGCACCATCACTCACCGATGAAGGGAATGGAAGCCAGAGAGTCTTCAGTAGCAGCCAAAGGGGCCACCTTCCTGCCCAGGCGTTCTCCTCGCCCACTGGCCTCGGGCTCTGCGGACTCATCCCCAAACCCAAGGTTCATCTGTCTTGCAGGGGGCAGCTGGACCTTGCGGCCTGTCGGAGGCTTCTGCCTCAGGACCACCTCATCGCCTCGGCGATCCTCGGTGGGAGGCTCCAGGGCCCGAGTGCTGGGTTCTGGCCGGACAACCCTGGGTGGTTCGGAGGCTTCCGGTGGGAACGGTGCAGGAGACTGGGTCAAGTTGAAGGTGGGCAGCCCCCCAAAGGGTGAGTCCCGGAAGGAGAGTGTGTGCAGGAGTCCAGTCCGGCGTTGGAATGATGGGCTGTAGCTCCGGTACCCGATGTACCCGATGTCATCCAGGCCCTGTAGGCCAGGCGGGGCTGGGGCCTGGGGCCCGGGCAAGTCCCTGGGTGGGCAGGCAGGGGTGCGGGTAGACGGATGCTGGGAAGCCCAGCCACAGCGTTCGAAGCGGGGCGATACCAGGGCCCCTGGCCCCAGTGCCTCAGCTGAGCGGGTGGCCCGGCTCAGGTAGTCGTCTGAGCGAGCTCGGTGCCAGCCCTCCTGGCCCAGTTGGCTCAAGGCACCCTGGGAGGTGGAGCAGGGCCATGGGCGGTGGGCAGTCACGTCCTCCAAACGGTCCTGAGAGGCACTGCGGGCCCTGGGGGGCATGGTGGGGCACCGTCTCTCCCCCGCTCTGCGGGGTACCTGGTTCGACAGCCAGTGTGACAAAGCCTGTTGGCACTCCAGTCTGCTGGGGGGTACCCGGCTGCCAGGCTCCGGGAAGGCACGGGGCGTCCGGGGCTCCGTGGGGAGGCGGGGGAAGGCACCAGGGCTGGGGCGGGGCTGGCTCATCCCCAAGGAAGGGTTGTCCAGATGGGCGCGGGTGGCTGATGGGATTCGGGGCCCCGGGTCACTCCAGGCAGCAGGACTCCGGGGGTCACTGGGTAGTGCTGAGAGTGGCTCAGGCACCATAGTGGCCCAGGTGGAGACCCGGGCTGGCGGGGCATAGATCTTTCGGGGGTAGCAGAGTGGGGGTGGCTCTGGGATGCTCCGGGCCTCTCCAGAATACGGCTCGTTCCCCTTCAGGTAGGCGTCCTGGGAGTAGGCCTGGCCAGGGACACAGAGGCAGGTGAGCAGAGCCGAACAGGCCCCACAGGGCAGGGTTACAGCAGCCCTAGGAGATCAAGGCCCCCAGAGAAGGGGACTGAGCGAGAGGACCAAGCAGGGGGAGTCCTGAGTGGGTGGGGGTGGCACAGCACGCTCCAAAGAAAGGAGGGAGGACAAAGAAATAAGAGGCCTTTGAGAGTCACACTCACACACACACACTCCAAAAAGAGCCAGGAGTTCTCTAAGACTTACGACAAGGACTGCCTTTAGCCACAAACATTCCAACATCTGTTTTCTGGGCTCCTGCCCCCATGCTGGCCTCAGCCGCCTCCCTGCTTCCTTACGTCCAAGGGTGCCCACAGACCCTCGGGCGGAGCTGGGAAACCCCACCAGAGACCAGTCAAGGTGGCAGATGACAGCGAAGGAAGCCGGCTAAGGGGTGTGTGCAGGGCAGGGTGGGCTGGGGATGGGCGCGGTCGGGGAGAGCCCAGCTGTCTCTGTGTCCCCTGGACGGGGAGCTCGGGGCCCAGCTCCTGGGCCTCTAGGGTGAGAAGGAACTTGTCTAGCTCCTGCTCCCTCTGGACCAGGCCTGGGGGAGGGGACGACTGGCTGAGGGGCCTTGGGCCACCTTCTGCCACCCCAGGCCTGGAATTTGGCACTGGGAGCTGAGGCTGACGCTGCATTGCTAAGGAGTGACAGGGCCGGTGCCCAGGCCCGGCCAAAAAAGGAGGCGGCCCCCAGGGACAGCGGCCTTGTGGCCCTGGCCTAGCCTGGCCCTTATGGGCCACCCAGGGGCCTATCTGAGGGAGAAGTATCAAAGGGTGGGAGGCTAAAACCACACAGACACACACACACACACACATATGCCACACCACAAGGAGACACAGGAAAATACACACCCCGAGACATGCTCACACACACATAGTGAAACACAATGAGACACACATACACACACAAATAACTACACCTCCAGTTCCAGGCACACATATCATGTGATGAAGACGAGCTAAACCACACCCCTGCACACTCAGCCCCCTTTGGACTCACACAGACGGGGCCAGAGACACTCACATACCTCTCCCTCCTGCCATCCTGCCGGCTCCCGGGGCTCCCCGCATCACAGCGGTGGCGGCAGCATCCCGGCCCGCCTCCGCCCTCCCCCCGCCCCCGGCTAACCCCCACTGACCACTGTGCTGGCCCTGGCCTCCGTAGCCCCCAGTCTGCCCGCCCTGCGGCTGCCCTCGGCCCCCACCGGCTCTCTCGGCTGGCGGGAGGAGGAGGGAGGGAAGGATGGGTGTGGAGGGGCCTCGCCGCGTCGGCGGTGGCGTCAGCAGCTGCCGCGGCCCTATTGGCCTCCAGCCTTGGCTCCCAACCACAGGAATGCCTGGGCCCCACCCTCTGGCCGGCGCGGATGGCAGGGGCCAGTGGAGGCCCCCAGATGCTGACATCTGGGGCTGCCTGCCCACCCCAGCCTGGGTAGCAGAGCTCCGGGCTGCTGCCTTCCCCATGCCTTGTCCTCCTCCAGCTGGAGAAAGCGGTGACGCCCTAGGTTCCTCCAGTCACCCCCCATAGCCTCGCCTCAGCCAGGGGGAGGAGTACACGCAGGGCCTTTGAGACCTGGTGGGAGCCATCCACCTCTCCGGACCCCCATCGTTGCCTACCCCTCCCCAGGAAGGGCAAGGGGACAATCGAGGTCAGGGGGTGGAGGTTCCCAGAGGGGCATGGTGCCAAGCATGGCACTGTGATTACAGTGATTATGACAACACATCCAGGGCAGAAGCCAGCACAGCGGCTCCCAGGGCTCCCAGGCTTGGCCCTCAGCCCTCCTCTGAGGGGCAGTGACTTTGGGGGCAAGCAAGTTGGCATCTGGCTGGGATCCATGAGACCAAGAAACTGGGCACTGGGCTCAGAGGACTGCCCTGGGCTCTGGGTCAGGGCTGGCACAGAGAGAGAGATGGCATGTGTGTGTGCATGTGCACAGAGTGTGTGGGGTAAAGGGGTTCACATGTATGCTACAGGCAGTGTCTGTGGCGCCTGCTGCATGTGGCGGGTGGAATGCTGGGTTCCAGGTGCGCGGAAGTGCCCGTGGGGGAGGGGCACCAAGGTTGTGAGGGTTTCGCTTATTGTGATATGGGTGAGCGCATGCGCCTGTGTTGGGCTAGCACTTGCCGTGATGTTTGTGGACACACGTGTTGTGACAGAGCCAGCATTTGCAATGAGCGTTCACGTGGTGGTGGTGAGAAGTCCGAGTGTGTGTGCTGTGATCCGCTGTGGCACTGCTGTGGTGGGGAAGTGAGATGCTGAGGAGTGTGTTGTGCTGTTTTGATGTTTGTGGTGAACTGCAATGTGTGTCGGGGTATGCGTGGTAACAGGTGCCTGTGTGCAGCACTGAGGGGTTGTGTGCACTGTGGCATGTGCCTGCTGTGGCGTGTCTGGTGCATTGTGTGTGTTCTCACATGTGCGGTGTATGGCGTGCTGGATGAAGGGTGGCGCTGCAGGGTTGTGTTGTGCGGCTGTGTATCTGGCATGTTCTGCTTGTGTATTGGGCTGTGCATGGTGTGTTGTGTGAATGGGAGCACATGACAGTAGGATGGGGTGGGGTGTGCTGTGTGTGTGTGGACACATCTACAGGAGACATGCTCACTCGAGGTCAAGCAGGGAGGGGTGCAGGGGACAGGCGTCCTTTGGGTGCCGACAAGAACATGCCAGTCTGGCAGGGCCCACTGGGCCACCCTCCTTCCCGATACCCTGGCAGGAATCCTGCCTGCCAAGGCCAGCGCCCCCCCATCCCCCAGCACAGAGCAGCCCTGAGTGAAGCAACAACCAGCCCCAGCCCAGGGATGGGCCTGGCATCCCGATTGGGCAATGCCGGGCTGGTGCTGCCCCCTACACTCTCTTCTCTGCCTCCCAGAGGGGCCGACGCAGGAGGGAGGCCCAAGGAGAGGGACGAGATCCTGCCCCCAGGCCCCAGGGGACCTCCACCTCAGACAGCAGGGCAGGACTCACCAGCTGGAGGATGTCCTCGTCCTTGGGCATGATGGAGAGCTCCAGGATATCATCACTACAGAGACAGGGCAGGGGCTCAGGCCAGGCTGAGGCAACAGGGTCTGGGAGAACAGGGAGCCTGGTGGCCAGGGCAGCCCCAGGGCCAAGGGGGTGGGTGTGCAGGGATTCCGTGAGTGGGTTGGGAGCTGTTATGGGAGAAGGGAGGCAGGGGACACTCACCTATTCTGGATCAGAGCTATGACCTGGGAGTAGGTCTTCCCAATGACGCTCTCCCCATTCACCTTCACCAGCCGGTCTCCTGGGGACAAGGGGCAGGGCCATGTGTGAGCAGACCAAGGGGTGTCAATGGCCCCACCTGAGAACCCCTTTACCAGGTATAGATGACAGTGGGGGGACAGGAGCTTCCCCAATACCCAGGTCCAAGAATCCCGTCCTAACCACAGGGCAGGGAGAAGAGACCCAGAGAGGTGCGATGAGGCAGGTAACTGGGACAGCTCACCTGTGCGAAGCCCTGCCCTATGGGCAGGGCCATCATCCTTCACATTCTTGACAAAGATGGTATCCATGGGCTCCAAGCGGTGCCGGGGGGAGGGTCCTGGTGAGCATCAGCCAGGTTAGCTGGGGGTGACTGCTGAAGGTCACACCTATGCACAGCTACACACACAGAGGACCACACTCACATGGACACAAACACAGACCCACACATCCGCAGGGATGCAATGAGCAGGATCAGACAAGAGGACACACTCCTGTGAAGGAAAACCTACACGGACACACAGAGTCACTCCCTAAATGCCTCCTGCATCCAGCACCATGCTAGAAACGAGACGAAAAAGGACGGATAAAGACATGGTCCTTGTCCTACTAGAGCTCACTGTCTAGTGGGGCAGACACACACACACACACACACAAACACACACAGGTCACAAGACAAAGGAAAGGGTGCCACAAAAGAGGCCAGTATCAAGTCCTAAAGATACACAGCAGGGAGAGACAGCCACACACACAGAGAATGTCCACACCCACAGACCCGGGCAGAGCTGCAGAGAGGCCCTGAAGCTCACAGGACCCAACACCCACACCTCCCACCCCACTCCCTTCCCCGGAGTCAGGGGGACTCCAGGCAGAGGCCTGAGGATCCCAGGAAGGGCACCCACCCCCTCATGACATCACGTTACGACCCAGCAATATTCCTCCACTGCTAACTGTCTCCATCAGAGAAATGGGCCTGTTCTAGGTCAGCTGGCTCCGCCTCCACCACAGGATGCGATGGGGACTCGAGAAGAGTGTCCCCATGGCTGCCCAGCAAAAGCCCCAGCGGCAGAGAAGGAAGGCTACCGGTTCAAGGAGGTCTGCCTTGAATACACAGGGGACCCTGGGTGCCAGGAGGGGCCCTTTGGGACAGCAAGGGTGACAGCCAGGGGAGTTGGGTTCACATTTGAAAAGAGAAAGGCCTCAGGGCCCCCCTTACGCCCAACAGAACCCCAGTGTCTCTATCCCCCAGGACAGCCCCTGATCAGCTGCACCCTCCCACCAGCCCCCAGCCCGCACCTCAGTCTGCACTGGGAGTAACTCCAGAGCAGGGCCAGGTCTTAGGAACCCAGGACTCCCCAGAGCACCACCCCAGTGTGGAATGGACAGGCCCAGAGGCAGCCAAATGTGAGAAAAGAAAGGGAGGAGAGAGAGAGAGGGACCAGATGTCCGGAGTGGACACAGAGAAGAGCCAAGACAGGAACAGCGGTCAAGGGTCGGGGACACAGCACAACCCAGGACAACTTAGGGGAGGAGGAGAAAGAGAAGCTGGAGGATGAGTCCCAGCTCAGCCCCAGTCCCTGGTGCCCACCCCCCGCCACTCCTTACCTCCTCCTCGGCCTCCATTCTCTTCCTCCTGCAGGGGACAGAGAGGTGGGTGTGGGCCCTCAGTCTAGCTCCACCTGGGCGGGCCCCTGCAAGCTCCCACACCCAGTGGCCTCCTCTCTTATCTTCCTTCAACTAGCCCAGCGCCCTGGGCCAGAGGGGGCGGGAGGGGTGTCCACAGGGACTTCAAGTCCCAGGCAACGTTCCTCAGCGGCATGAGCCCTCTCTCATGCCTGCCAACCCGCCACGTCAGCATCTCAGCTGTCTGAAAGCCCCCAATGCAGTGGGGGACCCACGATCCCTTCCCTTGGGGAGCTTGAAGCCCGATGGAGAGCGCAAACACACTAACCACAGAGAGGATTCAGGCAGACACAGATAAGCAGGTATGACAAGTGCAAACAGTGGCTATCACCTCTTAGAGAATGGGAAGGGAAAGCCTGATTAGTGTCCCCCTGGGGGAGGGGATTTTAAGGCAAGTTTCGGGATGGCTGGGAGAAGCCATTCTGGGTGAGGGGAGTGGAGTGCACAGGTGCTTGGTGGCAGAAATAAGCAAGCACGTGTGGGACTGGATCAGCTGAGCTGAAGGAGAGAGTCAACACCAGCAAGTGACAGAAGTCAGACTAAAGCAAAGGAAAAGGGAGAAAGGAAGAGGTTTGCAAAGGAAGAAAGAGGGAGCCAGTGAAGGTTCTTGAGTGGGAGAGAGTGGATGTGAAAATACCAGTTAGGGAAGAGGATTCTGGCCTCTAGGTGCAGGGCTGAGAAATGGAGTTGAGGAGACCCAGTGAGGAGGCCTCTGGGATCATCCTGGGGAGTGAGGAGGGATGGGCACTGGATTTGGGGAGGAAATAGAAATGAGGGAAAGGAGAAGGTCAGAGAGACAGGCCAGCCCAGCAGCATGTGGCATTTCAGAGCTGGATGGGACCTTCAGTGTCGCCTTGTCCAACCTTCTCCACAGATCATCCATTTACAGACGACAGGGCTTGACTTGTCCAGGGCCACTCAGAGGCTCCGGAGCAGAGCCAGAGCTGGAACGCAGGACTCTTCGGCACCCTTCCTGACCTTTGGACAGGAAGGCCGCTGGGCACTGCCAGAGAGCAGTCCCTCTGCCCTGCCCTCCTGTGCGGGGTGCGTGCCACTGATACGAGCTGACAGCACGGCGAGCGGGTGGCAGGGGCAGACGGATGCATTCGGAGATGCATTTAGACAACTGAGCTCCCTGCAGGCTCCCCGCCCTGGGCAGGTTCTGGGGAGGGGATGGGGCCTGTCCCTGGCTGGCCCTGCCCTGGGGTCTTCCAGCGCCCTGTGTGAGCAAGATCTCTCTGAGACAGGTCCACCACCCAGCCTAGACCACTCATGTTGCTTCTGCCCCAGTCACCCCTCAGCGGGGTCCCCTGAGAGAAGGTGGCAGGAGCCAGGAAGGAGGGCATTCTATGGGAGGAGGGACAGAAGGACGAGCAGTCTAGGGAACCAGGGGCTGCTGTCCTTGGGCATCAAGGGGTGGCGCAGCACCCCTCCCACACACCATCAGCCCCCACGTACACTCCTAAGCACAGCTGCAACCAATGAGGATAGTTCATGCAGGTGCCCCAGATTCAGACAGGGATATGAGGGGTGCACAGTGATGTGTGCACACAACATGTATTTACAGACACCTATATGCACACGTCTAGATGTCTAGATATATATGACCAACATACTGTGCCCACACATGTGCACACAAAGAGAAGCATGCAAGCACACAGACACAGGCACTGAAACCCAATGCCTTGGTTCTCTGGCAGGTGGGACCAGGCTCCCCAAGGGAGAGTCCCCCAACAGCTGTGTAGGCTGGTCCCAGCCCTGGAGGAAGGGGAGAAACGGGTTCATTGACTCCAAAATAAACCTGTCTCCTTCTCTGCTGGGAGAGAGGTGGGGGAAGGCAGCAGGGCCCTCCTGGGGAGCCCCGGTTCCTGCCCAGGCCCTCTCCTGTCTTCCCGCACACCTGCTTCACTGTTGGGGACTGCCTCCCCTCGGCCCACCCTGTGGGTTGGGCTGAGCAGCCCTGGTTCCTGGATCCAGAGAACTTGATATTTATATTAGGGCTGGAAGGGCCTAATAGAGGTCAAATAGATAAATGCCCTCAGGTTACAGCACGAGAAACGGAGCCCAGAGAGGGGTAAGACCACCCCAAGCTTCACAGTGACCTATGAGTTGTACCAGCACCAGAACCCAGGTCTCCTTCATCCGGGCCCAGGGCTCTTCCCAGCACACAGAGGTGAGGCCAGCATGGGCCTGGGGCACTCTGGGGGGGGCTCCCAGAGGTGTGTTAGGACAGACTCCCCGAGAGCTCAGGCTGCAGACAGGGCAGCAGACCCAGCTCAGAAGCGGCCACTGGACAAGGCGTCCCAGAAACCCCATCTCTCCGAGAAGGCTGCTCACTTTCCAGAGGCCAAGAGTCTGGAGGTGTAGTGAGCATCCTGGCTCCCCGACCTCTACATTCCTTGCCCTGAGCCAGCCACCCAGCCCCTTCTCCTGAGAAGACCAAGCCCAGAGCAGTTAGGGGGCTTGTCCACGATCACACAATGCAAATGACCCAGCCAGGGCTGCTCCTGCCTCTGTGACTTCCTCCCCAGGCCACAGAAGAAGGACCGTGGAGGGGACAGTGCACAGGAATCTCCCTTCCTCCCATTAGCGCTTCCTCAGAACAGGCGAGGGCAGCGGGCAAGTTGGTGTACCTTCAGGCTGCAGTGGACCGCTGACTCAGGTGGGTACACGATGAAGTGGCGCAGGGTGAAGCCAAAGCCGTCCTGCAGACTCTTGTGCAGCAGCAGAGTTCGTGGCCCCTGCCAGGGGAGGGGGCGCCCGGGAGAGCACCCATCTCTTGGGCCCAGTGGCAGCTGTGGGGGCACAGGAAGACAGGGTTGAGCGGCCCTGTGGCCACACTCCCGAGTTTGCACACTGCCTCCTACAGCCCAGAGGACCTGACAGGGACCGGAAAGCTCCATGGGTCCTGGGGCTCCAGGCACCCTCCTCTGCCCCTGAGGGCTCCTCACTCCTTCCTTTCCCTCCCACCCTCATCAGCCCAACAGCCTCTTCCTTCTTTCTTTCCCCTCAATCCCCTCATGTCACCTTTGCCTCTAGGGAAATAACTCACTGCAGTGAGCCAGGTGTTCACTCAGTTCAGCTCAGCAAATGGTCCCTGAGCACCTACTATGTGCTGGGACGGGGCACACAGCCTTTCTGCCCAGGAAGTGCCTGCTGCACAATCTCACACATGCACACAGACACACACACACTTAGGTGGACACACACACATCCACATTCACTCATCCAAGCAGAACACACCATAAACACCCAGATAAGCACACTCATGTGCAAAGGTGCACACACGCACGCTTACATAGACACACAGACATGTGCACACACAGTTGCACATTATCAGACTCGCAAGCACCTGCATGCACACACAGACATGCACATAGCACACGGTGCAGACATACAGACACACACATGCACAGACTGGCACACACACGCATCCTTCAGGAGCAGCAGCAGAAACAAGTAGGGCATTAAGAGTCATGAGGGAGCAGACTGGACAGCAGGCAACTGAAGGGGCTTGCCGAGGCTTGGGGCCCAGCCCAGGGGCCTGGCTGCTTCACCGGAACGAAGTGGGGATCCAGGTGGGTGTGAGGGAGACACCCCGCTGCCCTCTGGCCCACCTGCTGGAATACTTGGGATTCACCAAGATGACATGGCAGAGGGCATCTGAAGACAAGGGTTTGGGGGCACATGGGCCCATTTCTGGGGCAAGAGGAAGAAGAGGACAGACAGTGCCTCAGAGAGGGCTCCCTTCAAGTCCCCCGCGCAGACACAGAGAGGGAAAGTGGGTGACAGGAGGGCGTCAGAGAGATGTATGCACAGGGAGGCAGATTGGAGAAGATGGGAGCCGAGGGCAGGCTGCCTCGTGAAAAGCCGGGAGGCCTCCCTCAGGGCTCTTCAGCCCCCTACTTCACTCAGCCTAACCAACCTGGTGCTCCTAATCCAAGCCCCTCAGAGGGCAAGAAGCCCCTCCACTGGCACCCTCAAAAGTCATCAACCCCCTCACTCCTCCTTGGCACCAGGCAGGAGCCTTCAGCTGCAGAAAGAAAGGTGGGGCTGTGTGCAGAGGGAGGAAGCCCACCAGCTCTGGGGTGAGGAGCTCCTGCTTCACTATTTCTGTTCACTTTCCCCTCGTCTAAGAGCTGGAGAAAGCTCAAATTTGCCCCTCAAAGGTCCTGATACTAAGAAGTTCCTTGACATGTACATCTGCCCTCCTGCTCACACACCCAGTGGAAGGGAGGCGGCCCTGGGCCCAGCACCTATGCTAGGGATTTCTCTATGGAATGGCAGGCTTGGGGGAGGGCATCTTCCTCAAATCTCAGAGGATTCAAGAAAAATGTGACAGAGGCAATAGGCTTGCTTCATACAGTCCCAGAGGGCACAGCCGGCGGAATACACAAGGAGGCTGAGTGAAGCTCCAGGCCCTGGAGACCATTCTCATCACATGTATCTGGAAAACTACCCGGATGAGGCTGTGAGCTCTCTGTCCTTGCAAGGGTCCAAGGAAAAGCTGAGCCACCCCCAGTCCAGGAGGCCTGAGCTGGGTTACAGATTCAGGCTGGAGGACCAGTGATGGCCCCGTAGCTTCTTCCACTTGTGGCTACAGCCTGGACTCTCCGATGAACCCCACACCCCTGTTACGGTTTGAGGAGCCCAGAAGGGAAAATCCTCTGGGAATTCTGCTGAGGTCTGAAATCCCCTGGATTTCCTATCTCTGCTGACCTGGCAAGGAACTGATCAGGGAGAGGAGGGCCTCGGGGGACCCTCCACTGCCCCCTCCTACCAGAAGCCTCTGCTCTTCCCCAGTGTGGGCTGCCTCCCTTGCATGCTCTCCACTCGGGCTCTGGGCTGAGGCTGTTTGCAGGGCCCATTGTTTTCCTGGTGTCCTGGATTAAGGTTTAAGCCACCAGCTGCCCCAGTGACGAGAAGTGGCTGGGACAGGTCTCTGCTTGCCCCCCACCCCTCCTCCAGCGCACATCCTGCCTGGAGCTGCCAGCTGCCTGGGGGTGCCACTCCCTGGGGGCCTGCTTCTAACCCAGAGCAGTGGGCATGCCTCTTCTCAGGTCCCCTCCTCACCCAGGCACCAACGGCGACCCCTCCCTCATCCCTGCCTCTCCCTTTCCTCGTTTCCTTCCTTCCAGTCTCCCTTCACCCACCCCTTCTAACTAGGCTCCTGAGAATGGCAGTGTGGCAAATCCCCTGCCACAGCCACCACACCCTTGTCTGAAGAGGAGACACTGCAGCCCCCACCAAGGGCCAGATCTGGTGGCTCCCCTGTGGGAAGTTCTTCCTTGGGTTTAACCTGACTCCTTCATGCTATTACACATGCATGTTTCCTCTTCTCCCCTTTGACCTGGGACAATACTGGGTCTTTGCTCTCATCTTGAGGGGGAGAGAGGTGATAGACACAGAAACAGAGAAGGAGCCAGCAATGAGGATCAGAAAGGTGCTAAGATTGGGAAGGGGTACAGCTCACACACATCCCCAACTCTGCTCTCTGAGGTAGGCACAGAAACAAGGGGATGGAAAGAGAGAGGCTCTGGGGACACAGGGATATCACTGATTAACGCTCTCCTGGCCCAGATCTATTTCCAAACGCTCTCACCCTCACGTCAGGAAAGAGACATCCAGAAATACCAACTGATGGTGGGAGAAGGGCAGATGGCCCCAGGGTCACAAATTAGACAGAACTCGACACGTGGTGGGGTGGCAACACATGAACTAGAATCCAGGAGTTCTGCTTCCCCCCACCCCCAGCCCCGGAGCATAAAGAGGTCATTGCAGGGAGCACAGCGTTCATGCTGGGCATGGCGCCCACTGTGACTCACGCCCTACCAGCCCGGTCGATCCTGGACATCAGAAACACTGTCCCCACCCCCTCTCTCCAGCCGTGTCAGTCCTCACCCTGAGATCTCTCACTACCTGCTCCGGTTCATTCTGCCACGTCAGCCTCCTTTACCCACCAGGAAACCTTTGTGTGCCCCTGTACCCAGGTCCCCTACCAGCAAGAGGACAGGGTGGCGCCCATTGCTCCATTTAGTGGCACCCCTGCCTGCCTCTGGCTCAGGGTCCCTGCCCGCCGAAACTCCCCAGGATCCTAGATGCTCCAGCATCTCTTCAAATACCTGGTCCCCTCCATCCTTCCACCGCCTGTAAACCTAGAGATTGAACCCACTGAAGGCCACCACCCAGACTGGGGGTCGTCGTTCAGGACCCCTGGAAAAGCCCTCAGCTCCAATCCTGCCACCCTCACCGGCATCTCTCCAGCTCCTCAGTCACTACCCACTCCGGGGCATAGGTCCTTGAGTGCAGGGCGCACTCGGCTCAAAGATCTCGGCTCAAAGATGGCAGAGAGTTGGAGGCCCAGTCCCACCCACCCCCCGACGAGGCCTGCCCAGGCCCCTGCCCTGCCACCAGCCCCACGAACCCCGCGGCGCTCACCCTGGCCCGGCGCGGCCCCGGCGCGCGGCGGTCGCTGTGGCCAAGGCAGGGCAGCCAGAGGCAGCGCGGCTCCGGGGCGCTGCAGTCCACGCCGACGGCGCGCTCCCAGCGCCAGCCCCCGGCCCCCGCGCGCTCCACGCGCCACACGGCGCTGCCCACGAGCGCCGCGGCCATCGGGGGTCCCCGGGCCCGGCCTCCGCCCGGGCCCCAGCGCGCCGCGGGCCCGGCTTCCGGAGCTGGGCGCGCTGCCGCTCCTCGGCGCCCGGCGGGCGGCGTCCTCGGCCCCCTGGGCGGCTGGCGGGCCCCGGGTGTCCCCGCCCGCCCCCCGGAGCCGCGGGCCCGGGGCCCAGGGGCCCCGAGGGGACGGCCGGGCCGCGCGGACGGCGGCAGGACGGCTGGAGCGGCTCCGCGCCTCCCGCACCTCCCGCTGAAGGCGCCCGAGCCTGGACACTCAGGCGAGTCGCGCAGGGCAGACGCCTCCCCCTCCGGGGCGGCCCCTGTCCGCGGCCGCCCCATCCCACACTCACACCCACCCACACACAGGAGGCACTCTACAGCTCCCCCGCAGTCACACACCACACACCCTGTACAGGCAGACACACACACACCCTCACCCTCCCATTCACCCTGTCCCCCCGCCAGCACACGTGTACTCCCAGTACACACGAGCATCCAGTCTCATGCCCCAGAGAAAAACACACTCACGCGTGTACACATGTCCCTCACAGAGATGCACACACATAAACACACATACTGCCCACTCTGTACAAACCCACACCACACACACACACCATGCACCCCACACCCTCCCATCCACACACACACACACTCACTCTCCCTCTGTCCACATATCCACAGAAACACACTACTCCCCTCACATACACAGTGTGTGGACTCCCTTCCACATGCACACACACTTTGGACACCCTCCCATGTGTATATGGTCCACACACCCCACAGAGACACATTTGCAAGCATACCCTCTGTGCCCCTAAAAGCACACCAGACCCCCCCACATACCCACCCATAGATTCCACACACCCCACAGACACCCACAGACCCCACGAAGGCAGAGAGATGCCATACACACACTGCCCAGCATGCGTACTCTGTGCATGGATGCCGTGCCCCTCGGGTCACACACGTGCACACACACACTGACCCGCACAGAGGGCAGCGCTCATGCTCACAATGCCCCACCTTAGAGTTAAGCTGTACCCTAAGCATGACTACAGGTGGAGTCCCCAGCACCACCCGTGGGGAAGCGTGACCAACCCTCTCCTCCTGGACCCCCTGCCCACTAGCTCTACCCAGAGGGGCCACCACCAAGCTGACAATGGACTCCACGCTGGCCCCCACCCCACGCCCAGTATGTGAGTCAGACAGGAAGCCCATGTTGATGGCAGACCCTGCCCTCCTCCCCTTCCTGGCTCTCTCTTCCCAGGCCCCTTCCCGGGTGGGGCCAGCAGAGGCCTTGGCTACTAGGTATGTATGTAATCACCACCACCACTTCTATCCCACTGGACTGTTCACAGTGTGCTTCTCACGACAGCCACTCACTGTGGCCTGGGGCCACTGCTATGACCCAATTTTCAGAGAAGGAAACTGAGGCCCAAGATCACCCAGCTTGTGATGGCAGTACTGGGACTCCAAGCCCAGAGCCCCTCACTCCAACTCGATCTTATACCCAAATTCTAGCCAGCAGCCAGGGAAGGGAGACTGGGGTGGACAGGAGCAGCCCCAGCCCAACCCTGCTCCCAAATCTGGGAGTCCAGAAAGGAAGAGTCAAAGGGCTGGAACCTTCCGGGGCAGCCACCAGAAGTGAGAATGGAGCAGAAGAGTCAGTTTCCCCTTCCTTGCCCATCCCATCACCTGCTCTCCACAGCAAGGATAGCACAGATGGTGGATGGTGGGAGGAAAGGCAGGGAGATGGAGGGGCAGCGGGAGGAGAGGGGAGGCCTAAGGGCAGAGGGAGGAGAAATAGAGGACCCTGGGGGTGGGCAGGATCGAGGGAGAGAGAAGGAGAAGGAAGGGAGGAGGAAGGGGGAGAGGGGGGCGTGTGGGGGCCAGGGAGCGGTTTTGTTCTCCTGTTTCCTGTTTGTCGCTTGCTGGGCCCCCTGTGCAGGAGCTGGACCCCCACCCCCACCCTGGCGGAAGCCAGACGGGAAGAGCAGGGCTGCCACCAGCGCTGAGTCAGGAGGGCTTAGGGGCAGAGTGGGAAAGGACCACAGTCAGGGGAGCAGAATGCATGGCATCTCCATCAGCACCCTCCCCCACCCCTCAGTCACTAGAAAACCAAGGATTCTGGTCAATTCCACTCCTGCCCTTGCCTGCTCGGCGCCCCCCTGTCACATCCCCAAAGGTCAGATTCTCACAGACCAGCTGGAAGCACCACCAGGATGTCCTCAGCCATGTCAGAATCTGTGTGCGGCCCCAAGCAGAGGGCAACGGCCACGGGGATGTCCTCGTTCAGAGTCTGGCCTGCTCTCCCAGCAAAGAGCCAGTCCCTCCAGCTGACTAACTTCCTTTCTTCTTGCTACAAGTCCAGTCCCTGGTTCTGAGGAAAGGGGATGACTCTCCCCTCTCATACCCCAGAGAGCCTCTCAGGGCCAACAGGTGCTGCAGTATGTCTGGATCAAGACTCCATCTCCCTCAAAACTGCTGAGGGTTCTGGAGGCTGCAGAGAGAGGAGAGGGGGAGAAGCAGCACAGGGTTTCTGTGTCCAGGGCTGCAGAGACCTGGGAAGTGATAGGCCACAGACGATGTCCATCTTCTGCTCTCTAACTTGGCACGGGCACAAGGCCTGGCCAAGGAGGTACCAGCCCCCTCCACCACAAACCCGCACCTTCCTCATGCCGTCACTCCACCCCAGCTGCCTCGACAGGAACCTCAGGAAAGGGGTGCACACCATAGGGCCTGGAAGGTTTGAACAAATGATCCTCTAGGCCTGGGGAACCTCTCAGCCCCCTCCCCCGTTTCCTCCAGGAAAGGAATGTGGGGTGGGCCCCGAGGGTGGTGGGGGAGGGGGCCAAGGACTGGGAAATACCAGGCGTAGCTGAGAGTCTATTCCAAGGCTTCCTGCCTAGTGCGAGTCCTCCTCCCTGCACCCTCCCCAGCTTCCTCCCCCCAAATCAGGAATTACCCCACCGAGCAGTCCTTCCCATCATCCTCTAGTTTGACCAGCTTGCAAAATCCATTCAACCTCATCTTCCTGAGGGTCCCAGGGCAGGGCTTGGGGGCTCCAACTCAAGGGAAGGGCATCCAGACTTCCCTCCAAATAAGATAATCATCCTTTATTGTTTGAAAGCACTCTCACTTTATCTCGTTTGATATTTACCCTAATTATTGGATATTCAGGGGTTGTTTTTCTACCCACTTTTCAGACGCAGAAATTGAGGCTCAAAGAGGACAAGTGACTAGTTTAAGGCCTCACTTTTACTAAGCTGGGACCAGATCCCAGGGGTCTCACAGGGTGCTGTGCCAGGGGCTGGGACACCTCAGAGAAGAAGACAAGTGCAGACCTTGCCCTTGGGGCACTTGCAGTTCTACCAGAGTCCCAGCTCCTGAAGGCTTTAGAGGTCCCCAAGTTCCAGACTCAGGCCCAAGCCAGCTGCCTTCACCCCCACCCAGGGAGGCCCCCACATACCAAGGGAGCCGCTATGTCAGGGGTTCGGGGCCTCTTCTCTCTGGGTGGGGACAGTTTGTTTGAGGGAGGGGTCAGGGACCCCCCAGGTTAACTCCCAGGTTAGAGGGTAGCCTGGGGTGGAGGATCGGAATACCACAGGGGCCAGGCTGACAATCAAGAACTGGGGAACAGGAGAGTGTCCTGGGCCCAAGGGTCAGGGGATATGAGAAGGAGGGAAACTGACGCCGCTGAAGGGCGTGTGGTTCAGGAAGTGAGAGAGAGGGGCCCAGGGTCAATTCGTTTGCTTTTCCTTCCTTTGGCTTGCTTAGCGCCTCCTCCCAGAATGTAGGCCCCAAACCACGTGACAAACAATGCCCCCGCCCACGCCCCCCACCTCCACCCCCGCCGCCCCCACGAAGATAATCATCGGCATTTATGAAGCTCGACTGGTCCCGTACACCCATCACACACCACCAAATGCAGACCCATAACCACCCCACAACCTCACACACAGACAGAGCAAATCGACCGTCAGTCCCGTCCATCCCAGGCACGCAGGCAATGCGATCCCCAAGGCATGCCCACCTGGCCGGCGCCTGGGCCCCTGACCCCTGTCTCCTCCCTCAAGGGCAGCCGCCCCCTCGGCCCTCCTCCACCCTTTCACCCTGTTCAGATGCCTGGTTCCCAGCACCACTGTGTGCAGTCCTCACGTGTCCCGACAGGCCAAGCCGATGAGCTGGCCAAGCAAGCCTGCGTCTCCCCAACACCTCACTGTGCAGACAACCCTGCGTCACTGTGAGCCTGGGGACCCGGCACTCGCTCTGGCCTGCGAACAGGACATGGGTCAAAGGGTCTCTCCAGATCCCGTGCTCTCCCCCTCCAGGGCCAATCTTGCCCTGAGGTGAGTGGTTGTGGCACTCTTCTCCCACCCTCAAACTGGGCCAGAACCAAGGAGGCCGGGGGAGGGGAGGGGAGAGACAAGGGAGGAGGAAACAGTGCCACCTCAAGGAGGGACCAACGCAATCCCAAGCAGCACAGAATCCCCTAGTTCTTCCTGCGGCAGCATGGCTCAGGGGATAGCACAAGGGCTGTGGGGCCTCTGGAGCCCACGACTTCTGGGTCTGAGTCTTATCTCTATCCCTTGCTGGCTGTGAGTCCTTGGGCAAGCTACTTAACCTCTCTGAGCCTCGGTTCCTCACCAATAAAATGGGAATGACACTAAATTCCACCTCATAGGTTATTAGAAGAAGTAAGTAAATTAAAGAATTAAAGAAAGCCTGGGCCCGCCCAGTGGTGCAGCGGTTAAGTGCGGTTAAGTGTGCACGTTCAGCTTTGGCGGCCCAGGGTTCACCAGTTTGGATCCCAGGTGCAGACATGGCACCACTTGGCAAGCCATGCTGTGGCAGGCGTCCCACATATGAAGTGGAGGAAGATGGGCACAGATGTGAGCTCAGGGCCAGTCTTCCTCAGCAAAAAGAGGAGGATTGGCAGCAGACGTTAGCTCAGGGCTAATCGTCCTCCAAGAAATAAATAAATAACTAGAAGTTTGTACCTTTTGACTCCCTTCACCCCTTTCGCCCACTCCCCCACCTCCCGCTTCTGGCAACCACCAATCTGTATCTGTGAGCTTGGTCTTTTTTTTTAGATTCCACATATAAGTGAGATCATTTGTCTTCCTCTGTCTGACTTATTTCACGTAGCATAATGCCCTCAAGGTCAACGCAAGCTGTTTGATTGTCTTTTGAATATTCTCACTCACACACCCAGCCACATTCACATTCAGACATGCAGACAACTCAGCCACCTGTACACAAAGACACACTGACACATGCAGACACTCACAGAGGTCTATACAGACCCAGGTGAACCCATTCACGTGGTCATCACCACCACCTCCCACCTACAGGCTCCTACATGCCCCAATTCCCCCCAAGCAGGGAGGAGTCAACAGGAGCCCCCTCTCCCCTGGCAGAACTTTGGCAGGCTTAGGGCCTTGGCTTGTAGGTCCTTTGGGAGTGGGCAAGGGGTGGGTGATGTGAGACCCCAGGATGGGGCCTCCTCCAAGCAGGCAAGGAGCACGGCAAAGGTGCCAGGCTGGCAGGGCCTCCGCCTAGCAGGAGCGCCAGTGCCCTCCTCAGGGACACCAGAGGGAGGGGAGACTAAAGATGAGCATCTTTCCTCATGGTGGGAAATGAGCACTTGCAGAAAAGGGTGAGTCTGGAGCCAGCCACAAAGTAAACAGCCAGCCCATTGCCTAGGCAACCGTGGGCCAGCGTGGGCCAGGGCCCACCACAAGCCCTCCATTTACTCCCCTCAGCAGCCCCCTGACTGTCTCAATGCATGCCCTCCTTGTATCCGTTCTGGGCTCTGGGCCTGTCTGGGGACTCCCCAAAGGGAGGGGGCTATGTCTCCTCCATCAGACTGCGAGCTCCCTGACAGCGGGGGGTTTTGCCCCATATCAGACTAGGGTCTCCCAGAGGTCATGGCCTGTGTCTTTACCCTCGGACTGGAGACTGCTCAAGGGCATGGCCTGAGTCTCCCCCATTAGAATGCGAGCTTCCTAAGGACAACATTTCTGAATATTCAGAAATGGATTTGTGCTACTCGAGTGCTTTGTACGAAGTAGGCTCTCAAGAATTACTTGTTGATGGCAAGGATGTGGAGAAATCGGAACCTTTGTGCAGGGCTGGTGGGGATGCAAAATGATGCCGTTGCTGTGGAAAACAGTATGGCAGTTCCTCAAAAATTAAACATAGAATTACCATATGATCCAGCAATTCCACTTCTAGCTACGTACCCAAAAGAAGTGAAATGAAATCAGGGGCTGAAACAGATATTTGTACGCCCATGTTCATAGCAGCATTATTCACAATAGCCTAAAGGTGGAAATAACCCAAATGTCCATCGACGGACAAATGGATAAACAAAATGTAGTATATACACACAATGGAATTTTATTTAGACTTAAAAAGGAAAGAAATTCTGACACGCTACAACATGGATGAAGCTTGAAGGCACTATGCTAAGTGAAATGAGCCTGACACAAAAGGACAAATATTGTATGAGTCTACTTATACAAGATACCTAGATTCACAGAGACAGCAAATAGAGTCGGGGGCTGGGGGAAAGGGGAATGAGGAGTTATTGTTTAATGGGTACAGAGTTTGTTTGAGAAGATGAAAAGTTCTGGAGACGGATGGTGACGGCTGCACAACAATGTGAATGTACTTAATGCCACTGAACTGGACGCTTAAAAATGTCAATTTTATATTATGTATATTTCACCACAATAAAAAATGGAGAAGTCAGAATTCAAATTAAAAAAAATGATGGAAGAAGGTGGAACAAACGAATGGGCCCCCCACTGGGGCCCAGGAGCAGGCTCTGCCCAGAGAGGTTGCCCAGGACAGCTGAGCATCTCCCGCCTGGAGGACCTTTCCCTCCCACCCCTCTCCACTGCGCCTTCTCAGAGCCCTTATTGTCCTCTTTGGGGCCCTAGTAGTCCCTGCCCAGGGGGAGCCGTCAGGCGGCCACGGGAGGCTGAACCTTGCACACAGTAGGTCCTTGGCATCGACGAGGACCTACCATCCATCAGAGGCCAGATCGACAGGTACACAAATTCTTGGGATGCCACATCCCAAGGTGTCAGGACCCTGGGAGAGTTTTCCTAGCAAAGCTGGGCTACATGTGGGGTTCCTGCTCCCTGAGGCCTGACTCCTCTCAGCACACCAGTCTATACATGCGTACACACCACCCGCAACATACACACACACACAAGCGTGTGCACACAGAGGCGAGTCTCCGTTCTCGCATGCTCTCTCACGCACACATTCCAAGAAAAACATGCCTACACACTGAAGGGTGGCACGGTCTTGTCAGGGACACAGACAGGTCCCGTGTGCAGCAGAGCCCCCTGCTGGCCAGGTCTGGCACTCGTCTCCCCCACTGCCCAGAGTGGGCAGGGTGCCCTCATTCCCTCCACCCCACCTCCCGCATCGCACTCTCCAGGCCCCTCAGCCCCCAACCACGCCCCAGGATCACCCCTCCCCATCTCCTACAGAGAAGCAGTGTCCCAGTCCCCTGCAGAAGGACACAGCAACTGTGGGACCTTAGAAAGGCTCTCCCTTTGGTCAAGGAGTACGGCAGGGAGGCCAGAGCCCCTTTTCAGACAAGACAGAGCCAGGGGCAGTCATTCCTGGCGGCAGGAGAATGCCCGCAATGTCTCTTCTAGACCATCATATCCATTCTCTGACTCCACACTGAACAGCTCACTTCAGAGGAGACATGGGAAGAACTCTGGAACTGGCTCCCTCTATGGTCCCATGCACCCCTCTCCAGAAGTTCTTCCTGTTGTCTGACCACCTGGACAGAGACAACAGGTGCACCCACTGGTTTCTTGCAGGGGAGAGCTCAGTTCTAGTCAAGCAGAGACCACATCCCTTCCCAGGGCAGGTCTCAGCAGATTCCAAAAGTCTCCCCCAGGGCACATGGGGCTCCCTGCAGGGAGAGGCTCAGCTCCACCCCTGAAACCACCCACCCCCTCACCCCAGGCCCTGCCCAACCCTCCCAGGCCAGCCCTTCACCCAGCCTAGGAGCTGAACCTCTCCCTAATCCCGCCCATGATGCCCCAGAGGCAGCTGGAAGGGTGGAGGAGACGGTGGCTCTGCAGGGACAAACAACCTCCCCCTGGCTCCTGCCCATGAGGGAGCTGGGATGGTTTCTGGGCTGGGCTCTGTAATCAGAAGACAGATGCCATCGCCATCAGCCCCAGATCCTACCCTTCCCCAGTTTGCCTGGCCCTGCATTTGGGGACACAGTAAAAGCAACAGCAGTAATGAACATTATTGAGCCCTCCCCAGACACCAGGCACACTGGGCATGCGTTACCTCATTTAACAGCAGAGCAGCCTCTTAGGGTAAGCGTGACACCCACCCACCCACCACCTGGACCCCTTGGCCCCCCACTCAGTCTGGTGCTAGGTAGGAAATGCTGGGCTCACCCACGGGGGAACCGAGGGGTGGGGGATGGGGGCTGGTGAGAGATCACTGTCCCAGCATCAAGAGGGCCGATATGGAAAAAGGGTCACACTTGCCATTGGTACTGGCCCCAGCCCTTTTCTGGCTGTGTGACCTCAAGCTCACACAGGTTTTCTTATTTCTTCAGCTACAAAATGAAGCTAGTTGCTAGGAAAGCATTCTGGGAACCTATAAATGGGAGGCGTTATGGCCTCTGGGTGTGGCTCCCCCTATGGGGGGAGCCTACATCCTACCCACCAGAGAGTGGACTCTGATTCCTGAGTCTACCCACCTCACCATATCCACCACTCTGCTGCAAGACACCATCACTGCTCTGGCCCCTGACAGTCCAGACTAATTGTTTTAATATTATGGCCACCAGACTCTGTGGGACATGCCTCTAAGCTTCACGCCCACCACACCCCCTTCCTCTGTGCTCCAGCTACCCTGGCCTCCTTCCAGTTCTTTTGAGGACCAGGCACCCTTCCAGCCTCAGGTCCTTTGCACATGCTGTTTTCTGGAATGGTGTTCTCTCTTCCCCAGCTCCCTCCCTGCCTCACCAACCCACACCCTAATTAACTCCTACTCACCCTGCAGTTCCCAGCAAAAAAGTCACTTCCCCAGAGACACCTCCTCTGGGCCCCAGATCAGGTCAGGTCCCTGGGCACCCTCTCATAGCACTCTTGAGTAAGTGTCTATAACTTTATGAAGTTATTTTGACCAACATCCCCCTGTGAGTTCTAGAAAGCTGGGACCATGTCTGCTTTGCTGGGAGTCAAATCCTCAGCTCCTGGCACACACCTGGCACAGGGTGGATGCTCGTCTCTCCTCAGAGTCCACGGTGGCAGGGCCCTGGTCCCTAGCAGGGGTCTACCTGGGGCAGGGGCTGCTTCAGATCTTTGTTTATCTTTTTGCACCCCATGCCTTGCTCATTGGGAACCAGACCCAGAAAGTGGGGGTGCTGGAATAAGGGAGAGAGGGGTAGAGAGAAAGGGGAAGCTGCTTCCATCCCCTTTGCAGTGTCCTCTGTGCCCTCACCGCAGCTGGCCAAGCCCTCATCCCCTCAGGGCTGGCCCACCCCATCCACAGATCCCTCTCCCTAGAATGTAACACTTGTCTCTCCTCCCCTACCTTCCCTTAACTGATCCCTTATCCTCCAGGTCTCAGCTTGACTGTTTCCAAAAAGCTTCATGGACTGCTAGTAAGGAACCTGCCAGGGTCCCACAGATAGCGGCAGCTCCGATTCACGCCCAGGTCTGTCTGCCGGCAGAGCCCAGGCTCTCAGCCACCTCATTACACGCCTCATTACTACCAGTTTCTGCCTCGAGGCCCGGCCGAAAGACACGCCCCCTCTCTAGGCCTCAGTTTCCTCCTGCGGGTTCGGCCTTCTCTAGATTTCAGGAAGATGGCTGAGAAGACCAAGGTGGGGCAGGAGGCAAAGGGAGGAGGGGGTAAGGGGAAAGGAGAGGAGGGAGTCAGGGAGAGCGCAGAGGGGCGGTAGCCTTGGGCCAGCCAGACGTGAGAAACGCCAACTATGCGAACTACGCCAGCCTCTGAGCTATGAATAGTGCGGGCAGGCTGGCAGCCCAGGTCTGCCCTTCCCGCCCCGCAGCCCCCGACCCCAATCCTCCCACGCCAGCCCAGCACAGGGGCCTGAAATGGGGCGGAGGCCAAGGAGGCACGCTTGGGGCGGAGGCTGAGTGGCAGGAGCGAAGGGGTGTGGCCATGTAAATGAAATGCAAATATGGAGCGACGGGCGTATCCGATTGGCGGATCTCTGTCGGTCTGGGAACTTGCGCCTCAACAAGAGGCAGTAAATACCCAGCCCACAGCACCTGCCCATACCCGCCTCCACCCAGGCGGCTGCGCGCCCACGCCTGGAGGTCCCCCGGGTCACCCCGTGGCTGAAATCCCACTGATGCTGTGCACTGAAGGCCTCTCATCCTCTTCTGTCAAGGCCCTGTAAGGCTCTGCCACCGTCTGACACCAGCCTTGCCTACCCCAGCGCCAGGTCAGCCTCGCCTCCTTGGGGCTCACATGCCTGACAGACAGCTGAGTACTTGGGAAACTGCAACAGCCCTGTGCCTGCCTCTGGATCCCCCTTCCCCATCAGTGACTGCAGAGGGGAGCACACTGGGCTAGGGCCAGGAGACCCAGTCAGCAGCCCAGTCTTGCCCTTTGTGTGCCCCTAAACAAGTCAGGCAACCTCAGAGCCCAGCTCTGAGTGACACTGGGAAAAGAGGAGTCAAAGAGACCTGAGTGCAAGTCCCGGCTGTGTGATCCCCGTCAAATCTCTTCCCTCTCCAAGCCTCAGTCTCCTCAGCTGTAAATGGGTCCTTGAGAGGACTCAGTGTTGAGTCCCTGGCACATAGGAGTTTTTCAACAAATCTTAGTTCGATAGTCCACAAAGGATTTTTTTTTAATTAATAAAACAGTCCCTGACTTTATAAAGAGATAGACATGCAACAAATAGTCTGCAGATCATAGTGTTTAAAAGTTCCTAACAGGATTCAGAGGAACTTGGGTTTGAATCCCAATTTGGTCCCACTTCCTGGCTGTGTATCCTTGGACTAGTTACTAACCTCTCTGAGCTTCTGTTTCTGCACTTATGAAATAGAGATAATCTATTCCACATGGGGTTGCTGTGCAGATTAAAGAGATAGTGTGTGTAAAGTGCTCAGCACGGCAACGTTAACTGCAACCAATATTCCTATTGTTATTATTTTGTGGTTCTCACAATGCAGGGCCAAGTGCTTTGGTAAGGTTCATTTCATTAGTCAGTAATATTCAGTCAATAGGGCCTGGTCTAGAAGCTGGAAATAGAACAGTGAATAGGAAGAAGTCCCTACCTTCATGGGACTTAAGGTCTAGTGCGCAGAGGAGGAAGTTCCCATATATTTGAGAAAATTGGGGGGGAGGGGCAGTGCTTTACAGAGAAGGATATTTGAACTGGGCGTTGAAGGATGAATAGGAGTTTGAGAAATGGAGAAGGCAGGGAAGGCTAAATCAGACAAGGGGAAGAGATGGTGTGGCAAATTTCTGGAAAGGGGAGGAGGGTGATGCATCCCACTCCTATCCCGTCCTCTCCATCTCCAACTCCAGTTTCAGCCCTCATCATCACCTCTCACCTGGTCTGCTGCTGCCACTGCCCAACACCCTGCCATGGCTCTACAGTGTCTATGGGAGCAAGTCAAGTCCCTCAGTATGGCATGAGGGGTCCACCATGAGCGGGGAGGGGAGGGGCAGGATCCAGCCCTCATGGGCCTTGACAATCTCCTCTCCCGCTACTCTTGATCTCATGCTCATTGACCCTGTAAGAGGCCAGGCTGGTTCACACGGAATGGGCTTTGCTCGTGCTGGGTCCTTCTGTAGGGAATGCCTTTTTCTCCCTTCTCCAGCACCCCCTCCTGCCCCAGCAGACCTCTGGCAAGCCTGGGCAGGCCTCGCCTCTTCAGTGAAGCCTTCTTCCTCTCAGGGCTGGAGCGTCTTTAGAGCCGGCAGGGGCTCGGCCCTTGTTTCCTTATGAAGCCCTGGGGTCCTCCACACCACTCAAGAGCAGACCCAGACTCCAGGCAGCCCCAGGGGGTCCCTGTGCACAGCAGAGTCACAGAGGAGCAGAACATAACCGTGCTGTCCATATCCACCACCCTCCTTCATTATGCCAACCCCTGCTTGGACTTCCAGGCTCAGCTGCGGGCAGGGAGACAGGCTACCTTCCCAGGGACGGGGGCGTCCTCCCAGGCTCTGCCCTGTCAGGGAATGCAGCAGTGACACAGGACAAGCTTAGAATTCAGAAAGAGCCAGATTACAGTCCGATGCTGGGCTTAGCGCAGTTGTTTACCCTATCGGGGTCTCAGTTCTTGTATCAGTAAACATTCAACCACTTCATGATGGCCCCTGAAAACGGATCAAAAGAAGTTTCACTAAAGAACGATCCACTGGACGATAGGTTTGGAAGCAGGAGATAAGGAGATTAATCGTATCACCAACTGGCTTTTAACCAATCCCTACAGTGATTCTACCCAGCGGCACCGTTTCCATCTTTAAACCCCTGTTCCCGCCATTGTGGCCATGTTCACACTCGAATGATATCACAGTGAAGACACTCGCGGGTGTCTGCTTCAGGTCTGTCTCCTCCAGTTAAGCCAGGCCATTTTTATCTTAACATTTTTGGCAGGGGGCTGCAAGGGGGTGTTCTGGACTTGCAGGCAGCGTAGAGCCAAATCTCAGAGCCCATGGTTATAAAATCTTAGTGGAGCTTTCGGGTAGTAGGAAAAACAGACAAGAAACCGCTTGAGGGCAGGGCTGAGTCTTATTCATCCAGGTCCCAAAACCCACAGAGGGGCTGAGACACAGGAAGTGAGAGGGCACCCAGAAATGATCACCAAATGAACAAAGGCCCGTTTGCATTAAGATCTGGCTGCTGCCCGATTTTCCCAGGCACTGAACCTGCAGTTTCTGGTGTCAGGTCCTTCTCCTGCCCCAGGCTGAAATTAGGGAGAGGGCAGGAGGGACACTGAGCAACCAGCCCTGGGAATGTCCTCCGTGCCCCCAGGCCACACTCGGTCTCTCAGATGATGCCTTCCCTAGCACTGTGGGAACCTAAGCATCTGGGAGCCACTGGAGGAGGGAAAGGTCCCGGTGGGAAAGGGAAGGGGGCCTATTTCTCTATCCCATCAGCAGCCCCGGCCTTGTTGCATGGTCCCCATCTTCTGACTCCTACCCTCCCCTCTTGCAGATATCCCACCTCCCTCCCAGGCTCTGGGCCCAGCCTCAGCTGCCCCCTCCCCCCGTCTCACCTCCACCAGGTGCTGCAGGGAGGAGGGGGGCACAGTGCCAAGGCTTCATTAGAGCTAATGAGGGTTCAGCTCTGCAGATGCCAGTGCAAGATATGGGAGAGTCCCAGAACCGCCCGCAGCCCCCCAGCATGCAGGACCTTGGGTCCTCAGCTCCCTCCTCCCCGTCTCTTGCGGAGGAAGCAGGGGCCACACCCTCAGAAGAGGAAAGGGAGATTTAGGAGAATCTTCCCAAGTCCAGAGAGTGCCATGACACCAAGGAGAGAACAGGGTGTGGGGGCGCCAACTAGAAAACAGCCTCAGGGTGGGGCAGGGCTCTCACCTGGGCTGCCAAGCCCCCACTGTCCACAAACCTGCCAGCTGAAACCCGCTCCTCCCTCCCTCCTTCCATGGAATCACAGCAGGTCAGTGGAAGAGACTATGGGCACTTCTCCACCACCCTCAGATTATAACTCAGCAAACTGGGCCCCCTCATCTGGCTTCCATCCTCCCTCTTTTGCCTGTCCCATCCCTCTGCCTCTTCTCCTCTGCATTGTCCTTTCTCGAGGAAGACTGGCCCTGAGCTCACATCCGTGCCCATCTTCCTCTACTTTATACGTGGGATGCCTGCCACAGCATGGCGTGCCAAGTGGTGCTATGTCCACACCCAGGATCCGAACCAGTGAACCTGGGCCGCCGAAGCGGAACGTGCGCACTTAACCGCTGCGCCACCGGCCCGGTCCCTCTCCAGCTGAAATCTAGAAAGATGTTCCCTCTCTGGGGGCTTCTCCCTCCCTTCCTCCCTCCCTTTTGAAGAAGGACACAGTTTCCGCCGCAGTGATAAGGAGGGAAACCGTGGTGGAGGGTAGGAGTCTCCACTTCAGCCTCCCTTTCCAGCCTTTCGGGGGCTCTCAGGGGCAGGAACAACTCAAACAGCCCAGATCTCCAGCTCTCCCACCTATCGAGGGCTCTAAGTCCTGCATCCACCCTCGAGTCTCTCCAGGGAGCTCTCACACTCTTTGAGGAAAAGAAAAAGGAAGAAGAAGCCCCAGACTTAGGAGCCCAGAGCCGGACAGAATTCAAGCTGGGGACTGATAGAAACCAGGCACGGGGCCAAAATGAACTCTGCCCTTCCCCAGATTGACCCCCGCTTGGGGGCCAAGACTCCTAGAGTGGTTATCCTCCCACATAGCTCCCACATGTCCCCCCAGCCTGGCTACATTCCTCTGGCCCACACACCTCCTGCCAGCCTGCCCGCCCAAAGAAGCCAGCCTGGGTTTGTTTCCCTCCTTGGCTTGTGGGTCTCAGTCATCCCCATGCCCCGCCCCAGGCTCTCTCCTCCCAGGGATTCAGGCTGAGCTTTGAAAGGGTCACTTCAAAGAGGACCTGCCTGCCGAGGGCCCAGTCAGACCCAGGGCCAGCTCCTCGGCCAGATTCCCGGTGGCTGGGGACAAAGGCCCCACTGTTCCCCCGACCCCCAGACGCCCCCAAATGCACGGGCATAAGAAGTCTTTCTTTCTCCAGTTCCGCTCCTTACAGGGCCTGGCTCTCCACCCCTCCTCCAGGAGGGCTGGCGGGTAGGAGGTCAGGGAGCCACCAGTTCCTGCCCACCACCACCATACACCCAACCCCCCTGGGCAGCCAGGACGTGGAGGCAGCCTTAGGGCCAAGTTCAGCACCAGCAGCCCAGGTGCCCCTCAACCACCAAGCCCTTCCCTGGCCTGCCATGGCCTCCCACCTTCTCCCACCCATCAGAGCCACAGCCATCCTTCCAGGCCTCCTCCAGGCAGCCTATCAGGACTCCCTCTCCTCAGAGGAACCTCACAGCCCAAACCACAGCAGCCGCTCCCACTCCCCTCCCAGGTCCCCGCAGCGGGAACCAGCTCTCACCCGCTCCTCTCATTTTCTACCACACGGTGCTGATCCCAAAGCAGGGCCCTTAGGGTTTTCTGTGTCAACCCCTCATCCAATGCCTGCATTCTCTCTAGCCCAGCCTGTGCTTGCTCACCTCCACTGATGGCAGCCTCATTACCTCCAGGGACAGCCCATTTCCCATTTCTTCTTCAGATTACTTCAACCATAATGGGTTCTCTTTACTGAGCCCAAAGCGTGGTGTTCTCATTCCCATCCATTGACTGTTGTTTGTTTAATAATAGTTGCTACTAATTGTTGAGATGACCAAATGTCAGCCAGTTTACCTGTATTACCTCACTGAATCTTCTCAACAATTTTAAGGGATTATTTCAGGGATAAGAAAACTGAGACTAAAAACAATTAAGTACCTTGGGCACGGTGGCACAGTGAATAAGGGGGAGAGCTGAAATGTGACCTCAGCAGGCTGAAGGCAGGGCCCGCACACCCAGCCTGCCTCCCAGTGTGCAGGGGCCACACCAGGCCCGGGCCTCTCTTCTCCCCCGGCTGCCTGTCTGTGCTAGAAGGCAGACTGCATCCCCCGCACTCAGTCTTCTTTCTCCCAGCCAGCTCCCCCCGAGGCTTTGTCAGCAGATGAAGTATGGTCTGGGGATAGTGACTGACCGATGTTCATTCAAACCAGCAAATGGGGAGCAGGGGGAGTCAGAGGGGAAGAGGGCACCTGCCCAGGGGCACAAGGGTTTGAGGAGGTTGGAGGAGACGACCCTCGGCCGAAGGTTTTAGACTGGAAGTGGCTGGAAATCCAACACACCTTCCAGTGAAAGATGGAGAACTAAGAGCTGTGACAGGCCCTGCTCCAAACCAGACACTCTGTCTACCCCTCAACTTGAAAGGCACAGAATCTTTCACCAGGGGGATTCTGGGCTGAACATCTCAGGGCCAGAGAGATGAAAAGAACAGGCCTCTGTAGTCTTTTCCCACGTGCCCGCTGCTCGGCACCATTCCCTTGGAACTCTGGGGAAGAAGGGAGGGAGGGAGAGCAGGAGAGAAGCCAGGAGACTGCGGGGCCCCAGTGGCCCCTGTTAAGCCTTAGAGGGCAGTCATGACAGGATGTGGGTGAGCTTTCCCTTCCTTTCTAGATTTGCCTCAGGCCCTCCTGGCATCCATAACACAGCGAGGCACCTCTAGGCTGCCTTCCCAAGACCCCAATCCCAGAGACTTCTAAAGGGTTGGACTACAGGATTCTGTGGTTTTTCCATACATTGTCAGTCAGTCAGTCAACAGTTTCTGAGTACCGGCTGCGTGCGAGGCCCTGTGGATACCAGGATAAACCTGACATCTCTGTGGCCACTTGGAACGAGGTTAAGAGCATGCTCAACTCCTTAGCTCGGCCACTTAGTAGTTGTGTGACCCTAGGAGGCCACGTAATCTCACTGTGCCAGTTTCTTCATCTGTCAAATGGGATGATGTTAATGTACCTACCTCGTGGTAAGCACTATGGAAGTAGTTGCTATTAATATTCTTCTTCCCCTCAAATATCTCCAGCCTGGTGGGGGAGACTGACGTGCAGACCGACCGTCACAGCGCCGGGGGCAGAGCTGAGCACAGGGCACCCCGGGAGGCCAGGGGAAGGGCTGCTCCCTGACTTGCACATCACAAACATTTACGGAGGGCTGTTCTGTGCCAGGCGCTGTGCTGGTCACTGGGGACACAGAGAAGAACGGGACACATTGTCCACTCATCCCTGCTCCTCCACGCCCTCCCCTCTCCCTCCCTGTCCCAGAGCCCTGCACTGAAGGGGGACACCAGGGACAGAAGCATGTGAGGAAAAGCATAGCCTGGGAGCCCGGGAGTCAGAACACCTGGGTTCACATCCACCACTCACAGGCTACCTGATTTTGTGCCCTCTCTGGCCTCAGTTTCCCCCCTGTAGCATGAGGGAGTTGGACAAGATGACCACTCTGGTCCGGACCGGCTCTGACAGGTGATGAAAATGCTCCACCCCCACAGAGATTTAAACTCACCCTGAAGTCCAGTGCCAAACCCACCCCAGCCTGACGTCCCACTGAGGCAGTGGGGAGCAGATGCCTCCTGGTACTGACTGGCACTGCCCTGCAGATGAGCTGGCACAATTTCACATGAAACAGGGGGGCCTGGATCTAAAGGCGGGTTGTTTGAAGGGGGTGGGGGGTGCTAGGGGAAAGGCAGAGCCAGCTCCCACAGGCCCTATTCATGGCTCTCTCCGGGGAGGGAGAGAGAGCAGGATAATTCAAACCAGGCTTTGTCCAAACCCCTGACCAAGCCAATATCTCACCTTTGAACCCCTGCAGCCAACAGAGCAGGACTGACGCCCCCTTTGGAAGGAAAGCACCAATGAAGCAAGCCACTGCCCAAGTGCTACGGACTGGCACAGGGTGGGATGCGAGCTTGGAGGAGTAAATGAGCTGACTGCCCACCCAGCAACATGGACGGGCACCTGAGGCTTCACCACCCCGTGGCCTCTGGTCCCCAGCCGTGAGAAAGACAAGCAACCAAGCTCCAATCCAGTGAGACGTCGACCTTGATCTTGCACTGTGTCCAAGATGAACCCAGACTTGGGGTGGGAGTGACAGCGGCACAAAGCAGGTCCTGAGCAGGATAGCAGGGTGAGAGCATGGACACGGGCCAGACTACCGGGTTCCTCCCCTGGCTCTGCTCCTTGTTAGCCATGTGATTTCGGCCAAGCTATTAGCTCTTTGTGCCTCAGTGTCCTCAAAGGTAAAATGGGGACAGTAATCGTATCCACGTCACGGTGGTGTTGTGAGGATTAAATGTGGTAACTTACATAAATCCTGGCCCAGAATAATTGCCATCTATGCCTTAACTAGCAGCTATACTATTAAAGCAACTCCTCCTCCTTAAAAATGCTTTTTTTTCAGGCACTAATGTATGTGATCATTTGAACATATTTGCATCTGCCATGAATCTCTCCAGATTCCTACACTGGACTCCAACATCATAAGAGTCTACCTAGGGCCAGCCCTGGAGGCCTAGTGGTTAAGTTTGGTGCACCCCGCTTCAGTGGCCCGGGTTTGGTTCCTGGGCATGGACCTACACCACTCTGTTAGCGGCTATGCTGTGCTGGAGGCCCACATACTAAAAAATAGAGGAAGATTGGCAGGGATGTTAGCTCAGGGCAAATCTTCCTCAGCCAAAAAAAAAAAAAAAAAAAAAACGGAAAGAAAAGAAAGAAAGAATCTACCTAAACCACTATACCGGAGGGAACTTCCCTGCGTGATGCTCCAGGCTAGCCTGGGATGCTGCCGCTCACAAGCCTCGCCCTAGAAGCTCTCCCAAATAGCTACCTACAATCCCTCCTACTGTAACTTATTCCATTCTCCTCTGTAGTCTCTCTTTTCACCTTACACATCATGAAGTCCGTCTAAGGATCCCTGCAACGAAGGAGAAAGCAATAAATGCCTCTGCCCACTCCCTGATCTGCCCTGATCTGCAGCCGGGACCCTCCCTCATCCCCGTTCCCACCCATGCCAACAATGCTGCACCCCCGGGGGGCCAGAGAGGCCTCTGGTTCCATTCCCCAGGAGCTCAAGTTTGGCCTGATGAGGGGGGACAGAGGTCCCCATCCAGGCTGCCCAAACACAAGGCCTATTCCCTGGGTCCAGTCGCTCTCTGCTTGGGCTGGGATCCTCAAAAGCCTGCCCCATTCCCCATGTGTCCCAAAGCCACCTTCCTAATAATGCTCGCCTCCACAAAGCTTCATCTTGTACTGTGACTCCTATCAGGAGACCCGGGTTCCAGCCCTGGCACGATCTCTGTGTAGTCTCAGACTCTAATAGCTCCCCCAACACCCCCACCCCTGCCCACTCACTGGGCTTTTGAGGCCCACAAACCCAGCATTGAAGGTCAGGAATTTACTGTTCTCATCATTCCCAAGGGGAGGGTGGGGTCTCAGATGCAGGAACTTGGAGCTCTCAGCCACCTAGGGGTGGACCCAACCACCTTGTGAGCAAGTGGAAGAAGAGGCTGGGGCTGGGGGCCTGTGAGCTGTGTTTGGAGGCGAAATGATGGGTTATGTAATCGAGATTCAAATTGCATGCCAATGAGCACATCGCAGTGAGAGTTGCCACTTTGGGGAATGGGGTTGTTGCCCTGGCCAGGGGAAGAACCACGTGGGACCCAATGCATCCACCCCCAGCAGGGCCTCAGGTGGGGGTGGGGGTTGCAGATGAGGTATGTGTTGGTCTGGGGGGAGAATCCAAAAGACTCAGGCTTAATGACCTCCACCCCCACCCCCTGTCCATCTTGAAATTCAAGTTTGTAATTAGGAAACGCTTTGGCTGAAAGATGGAGAGGGAATCCAGGGAGAGAGATGCAGACTGAGGGAGAGCTGAGCATACAGCCAGCTCCTGAGAAACACACTAGTGTCAGGAAGAGGTTACAAAGCACCAGACCCCAGCTCCAGCACTGGGGGGAGGGCTGGGGAGGAGCATTCCTAAGTCCTCCAGCACTGTCAAAAGAGGAGGAGGCCTCAGCCCAGGCCTTGACCCCAACCTGGACCCCCAGGGAACTTTTTTTCCAAGCTGAGAAAACGACTGGCCTGAGAGTGTTCCATCTTTCAACTTGGGAAGGGGCAGTATGTGTTGGGGTGCTCCAACAGGACTGGGCAGCCAGGCTCAGAGGTAGGGGGCTGGCCCCATGGGGCTCCGAGGCCCCTGCTGGCCCCTCCCCAGCCTCAGCAGCTGGCAGATGAAAGGACCCAAGCAAAGCAGCCCAGCGCTGAGTAATGCCCCTGGCACCCCGTGCCCAGACCCACCCACAGCCAGCCTGAGGGGACAGAGGGGAGGGCTGCTGCGCCTGCAGGGCCGGAGGTGCCGGGCCTGTTTCTCTTCCCCGGGACCCAGAAGGGTGGCGGATCCGCGTCCCGCAGCTCGTCGCGCGGTCGGGCCCGGCAGGGGGCGAGTGTGGTGCGGGGAGGTAGGTGTCCGGCCGTTGTGGCCAAGGACATCCCTCTCCGGGAACCCCCTCCCCCACTCTCTCTCCCTCCAGCTGTGCCGGGGCCTCGCCAACGGAAAACGAAAACTCGGGCAGAGGAAACGGCGGCAGGCGCCCCGCCTGAAAAACCCGGACAAAAGGCGCGGGCCTCCCGCCCCCGCTGCCCAGCCCCCGGGGGTCTGGCACCGCCGCCCCGGTCGGTGCCCCCTGCCCTGGCAACCCTGTGAGCGTCCCGGCCCCATGCCTACCTCCCTCCTTCCCACTCCCCTGTCCAGGGCAGCCCTCGCTCTGGCCCCCTCCCCAGCTCGCCAGCAGCCGATGTTCCCCGCAGGCGTGCCCGCGCTGTCCGCCCCGTGCGCCCCAGGCTGTGCCCGCCGAGCGCGGGCGCCGCGACCCCGGCCCTGCCGCCAGCTCCCCGGCAGAGCCTGGAGCCGCCCCCTCCCCTGGCCCAGCGCCCTCACCTGGGGGGGCCGGGGCTCCGGGCGGGGCGGGATCCCGACCAGGCAGAAGGCGACTCCATTCATCGGGCGGCAGCGGCAGCTCTGCGGCCAGGGCACTGCTGGGGGCGCAGGCTGGGACCCGCGAGGGGCGGGGCCGGAGGGGGCGGGGCCGAGCCTGGGGGCCTCCTCCCCGGGGCCCGCCCCCTTCGCTCCTCCCGCCGCGCTCCCGTCGGGGCGCGCTGGCCGCTGCTCCCTAAGGCAGCAGACCCGGGAAGAGGGCTGAGGCAAGGGTTTGCGCTCGCCGCGGAGTAGAGGGCAGAACACAGCCTGGGGAAGAGAGGTGATCTTGGAGGGGGAGGGGCCTCCAGGGGACCGGCCCAGATAGACGGTGACCCGGGCCGGCCGAGGAAAGGGGACAAGGGCGCCAAAAACCAGAACTAGCGCAGAGAGAGGAAGAGACGAAGGGAAAGGGAAGCAGAGAGAAACGCGGCCAGAGATGGTCCGAAACAGACCTGGAGAGACACAGAAAGCCCGGGAGAGGCAGAGACAAGATCGAGATAGAGTAGACAGAAGCAGAGAAAGTCAGAGAGAAGGATGAAGAGATCCAAGATGGAAGACAGGGAAAGGAAGAAAAAGGCTTAGGGAGCCTTCCTTCCAGAGACTCACGGAAGCTGAGACAAGGGCAGAGATGGTGATGCCTATGGGGGCTCAGCACCCCTCCATCTAGGGCCCCCCTCCCAGGCAGAGGCCGGAGACTGGAGGCTGGACCAGAGAGGCTGGCAGGTACCCCAACCAGTCTCCGAACCAGCCAGCCTGTGGCTCAGGCCTCTGGACCAGCCCATTGACCAGCTCTGTAGTGGGTGGCCGTGAGAGCAGAGACCGCCCCCAGGCCTCCCAGTCACAAGCTCCCTTCTCAGCTTCACTCTGAGCTGGGCCCAAAGAGTCACCGGGGTCCTGAGCCAGTTCCTCATTTCCCTGCTCCCAAGCAGGATCCTTCCAGCCCATCCTCTGACAGTCCAGGAAGGGACAGCCCCTCAGTCCTTCATTTCTCCTGAAAAGTTCTTTCTGCGATCTAACACCCTTCCTACCTCCTATTTCCTACAGCCTATGTTCACCTCTTTCCCAGGCCTTCTTGAAGTGTTATGGCTCCTGTATTCCTTCACCCAGATTGTGAAGAAAGGGAGGCAGAGGCCACAGATAGAAGAAATATGTTTTGGGGGTGGCCCTGTGGCGCAGTGGTTAAGTGCGCACCTTCCGCTTCTCGGCAGCCTGGGGTTCACCAATTCGGATCCCAGGTGCAGACATGGCACCGCTTGGCAAGCCATGCTGTGGTAGGCGTCCCACATATAAAGTAGAGGAAGATGAACATGGATGTTAGCTCAGGGCCAGTCTTCCTCAGCAAAAAGAGGATTGGCAGTAGTTAGCTCAGGGCTAATCTTCCTCAAAAAAAGAAAAAAAAAAGAACTATGTTTCAGATAAGGCAGGCAAGAAAGTGGGAAGCCCAGCCATGTACTGGAGTCACCCACCCGCTCTGGGACAAGGAGACCTTGGAAAACCTGTTTGTTTCACCCCCACCCCCACCACCCAGACTCTTGACAGTGAGTCAGCCCAAGACCCCCACCCCTTCATCTCTGATCAGGATCAGGGACTCAGGTCCTGGAGGGGGCAGAGCGGCCCAGACCCCACCAGGCCAACCCTACTCCTGTGAGCCTGAGGAAGGAGATACTGACTTGTTTTAAAATCTTATGCTTTATTTAATTTATTTCAAATCCCCTGGAAGTCAATGGAAAAGGATGCTTTTACAGTGATGGAGTGGCAGTTAATGACTCCTTTTCCTTTCCCACCTCTTTTCATCAAGGTCATGTGCAGCCAGAATTATCCCCCACTTCTGAGTCCTTCCGGCTATCTAACTGTATGTGTCACACTGCCTGTATTTTCTTGCTTAATCTTCAACCTGTTTCTGCCTCTTTCTGCCCTGCAGCCCCAGTGGTCTAAGGCTTGCTGCCACCTTGGCTCAGGGGTCCTTTCCTCTGAGAACAAATGGGTTGTCTGTGTAAAGGGGAGGCAGTGGCATCTGAGATCCAGACTGAACGGAGGCTGTGGGGGAGGGGAGGAGGGTGGTGGCCTCTGGGGTGCCCCTGGCTCACTTTTTCCAGAGCCGGTGCCCTCAGACACTGCAGGAGGCGGTGAGAGGAAATGAGCTCACAGTGGCCGGCAGGCAA